>NC_091757.1:45211633-45396633 GCF_043380555.1 Nothobranchius furzeri
ACTGATTTTATCCCATTCTAATTTTACTGTGAGTTAGTGCTCAGCAGTGGTGCATTCACAGACCAAAAGTATTTATTTAGGGTTCTGATTGGTCAGTCATTCCTTAAACGGATCGTGCTGAATACTGGATGCAGAATATTTTTTGAGGGGGTTTTCACTCATCAAATCTTTTTAAACTAAATTAGGACACATAAAATGTTGAATACTTATTTTGTTAGCATACAGAGATTAAATAAACAAGCAGTGAATCTGAGTCGGTTCTGTATTGTGTTTTTTCTCAGCCGAGGAAATAAAACTCTGACAAAAAAAGAGAAGAGGAAGATGGCGGAGTACAGTGATTATATCTGTGATATCGTCAAACCTAAGAAGGTGGGATGTATTCATCTTATTCTGAGATTTGATTTAATTATCAATTTTAAAGCTCAGTTTTGTATTTTAATGTGATTGAAAGTTTACACAGTAATAATTAGTAGTTTCTGTTTTCTGTATGCTACCCTCTAGTGGACAGATTTATAATCAAAGATCCTATCTCATGCTCGGTTGTAAAAAATCTCACAGTTTATTTCCTCTCACAGGCTAAATTGTACGAGTGGTACCTGCAGCAGTGTGCAGCAGAATATGACCTCTGACCCCTGGGAAGGCGGAGCAAAGTTACATGGACGTTAGCATCTTTCATCTGTTGGCATTAATATAAATAAGCAGGACTTTTTAGACGGTCGTTAAATGAAAAGCTTCAATTTTCTTCCTCTGAATCCCAGCTGAAACCTCAGATTCATCATCTCAACAGCTGATTTTTAAGTGCCTTGTTTCTACGGTGCACAGGACAAGCTATGATTGTAGCTTTTAGACAGGAACTAATTTCATAATGTGACTTTTTCAAGAGCTTTTGTAGTAATTATGTGAAATGTGCTAGAAATGGGTGTTTACGAAGCTCAGATCTACCAGTAAAGATGTCTTTGTGATGGCTGTTTTCATCAGATTCAAAACAAAACCCCAGCACAGACACGCCCCTCATTCTGACTGACATGTTACCTGAATGTGTTTATAGCTAAATAGCTGTAGTGATCACAGGTGGGACAACATCTGGGCATTACAGCTGGATTTTCTTGTCAGTTCCACCAATAATGGATCTTAACATGCAGATGGTTTTTATTGGTGTGTTAATAATTCGTCGTCGTCGTCGTCTTCCTCCGCTTATCCGGGTCCGGGTCGCGGGGGCAGCATCCCAATTAGGGAGCTCCAGGCCGTCCTCTCCCCGGCCTTGTCCACCAGCTCCTCCGGCAGGACCCCAAGGCGTTCCCGGACCAGATTGGAGATGTAACCTCTCCAACGTGTCCTGGGTCGACCAGGGGGCCTTCTGCCGGCAGGACATGCCCGAAACACCTCCCCGGGGAGGCGTCCAGGAGGCATCCTGACCAGATGCCCAAACCACCTCAACTGGCTCCTTTCGATCCGGAGGAGCAGCGGTTCTACTCCGAGTCCCTCCCGAATGTCCGAGCTCCTAACCCTATCTCTAAGGCTGAGCCCGGCCACCCTACGGAGGAAACTCATTTCGGCCGCTTGTATGTTAATAATTCGGGCTTTTTATATTTTTAGTAGAATGAACATGTTTTATAAAAACAGCATGAAGCTGGTGATCTGTGACCTCGCTGCACTGATTCTCACCTCAGTCGAGTTACTGAATCCCTCATGAATTTACCTGGTAACACCTTCACTCTTGAGTTGGTGCTGCATAAATTATGATGAATATTTATTTGTTGAACCAAGACATGAGGGGCATTATTTCCCCATAGTATGCATCTGTCCATTTCAGGGCTAAACATTAAATGCCAGTTTGATGGTGCATTTACTGGTTTAACGGCTCAGCAGTCAGTGATAACCAGTTAGTACGAGTTTACTGCAAGTTTTCACTTATGATTGTTATTTTTTTTACCTTTAGAACAAAGTTGACTTTCTAAATGTTTTCTCAGCTTTATTACCTTCATCTCAAATTTTTCAATAAAAATTGTTGTTCACTGATTTACAAAAAAATAAACGGATTTATATATTTCTTACCTAATTATTTTTTAACAATTAAAGGCATATTATGCAACTTTTTTATATTTTAAGTCATTTTCTTGAGCCAGTATGTGCTGAAATGACCCTTTACAGGGTTAATGAAAGGCCACCCGGCCCTTATCGCCCCTGTGGCAACATCAGACTGGTGGGCCGCTTTGTTGTGAATTAGAAAAAAATTGAGTTCACATATCTGGCGCTGCACTCTGTTTCCAGCATGTTCTAGATCATGAACATGGCTGATTTGTTTAATTTAGTGATGAACCACTCCTGTAGACACTAATGAAGGCTGGGGAGATGTTTCAGTAGTTAGATTAAGGTGTTAAAAAGATGAACGCACAGCGAGGAGATAAGTTTTGCTATTGGTTCTACAAATGGACACTAGGGGGTGCTAAAAGCAAGCCAAAACTGCCTTTAATATTTTAAATTTGCATTCAGAGCTTCATTTCTTACATCAGAACCATAAATAGTGACTTTAGCTGTAAGATATTTAAACTATTTAAAAAATTATATATATAAACTCACTGGGAAACCGAATTTGCAACTTGTCAAACATTCAGTAAAACATAGTTGAAAATGGGGTCTTAAGATCGGATAGCAAGAAAATAAATAAAAAATATTTGGATATGAGTTTTAACTATGTTCATAATAAAGTCCCACTATTCCAAATGATTGATTGTAAAATGAATTTTATTTATACTTTGATATGAATGTATTAAGGATGCTAAACCCTGATCACATTTCGTTATTCAGTAGGTACAAAATATGCCATTTGTCTCCTAAAACTCCACATCCACAGATTATTTTCTGGATTTAACTTTTCATCTGTTTTAATAAAGTAACTTGATTTAAAAAATCCAACAATTGCGTATTTCTTTCATAGAAATCATTTACTCAAAAGACTAAGAGATTAAAAAGAAACAAGACAGCAGCATTTGTTGGATCACCTTTATTTCCATAGTTTAGTTAGAGTTTTGGGCATTTTTGTTAGAGACTTGAGGGTCAGGGGTCAAAGATGTGAGGATCTTTGTTTCTCCAGGATGTAATCAGATATCTGCCTGGTGGTTTCAGAGCAGAATGTAAATAATCACTTGTGGATTTCCAGGAGTTCGTATTAAAGTGACTGTAAAAGGACCAGTTAGCCCAGGCCTCAGATCTCAGTTCCCTGAGTTTGTAAAATCCCAATGGAGGTAAAATACCAAGAAGCTACTTTTGCATTCATCTACAGGAGTTATTGCTCTTTGAAAAGTACACAAATCTAATGCACAAGCAAATGATTAGTATCATTAAAAATATGATGCTTTACTTGCAAGGCGTCTAATACAAAGAGGTACGTTGTAGTTCAGACAATTGTTTCCAGATTAAAGCTGTTTGCATGTTAGCGACATAGCTGCATTCATGGTTTTGTTGAAGTAACTTGGTTTGGCTGCAAATTAAAAAGTTTCAACTTTATTTCTACATTAAACATTCACTACTTTGGGGCTTCATTTAAAAGATCTCATGCATATCTAAAGTCTGTATGCAAGCACTCATCCAATCTGTGCCTCAGTCGCTCTTTTGTTGTTACAGTGCATTCAGGATTATACGTATATACAATGTTATACAAAACTGCCAATGCCCATTCATGGCTTCCTACTAACAAAAGGTACAAGATGCACCAGCACAGAGGCTGGGGCGGATATTGCTTGGTTCTGGAACTAAAACAGTTCAGCTTGTCACATTAAAGTGTCTCTGGAACAAAAGGAGTTGTCTTCTGCACACAAAGCCATGTTCCCAGTGTGTGTGTGTGTGTGTGTGTGTGTGTGTGTGTGAGAATAAAATAGGATAGCTGCTCAGTGTCCCAGCACCAAATGTGTCCATATTGAGGTGTCCAGGGGCCTTTGGGTCTTTTTCAGGTGTGAATTCAGTGAGAGCCTTTGTCAATCAGCCAAGAAATGTCTCCAGTCCTGCAACACAAAATACTTCAATCAGATCGAGTCTCAGTGGACGTCCGTCTGAAAACAGACGAGAGCTGGAGTGTTTCCATACTTGCCGAGCCGCGCTAACATCCTACAGATTTTGTTTGCATTAACGGGAAAGACACAAGAAGACATGAGGAACACTGTGGTTATATGATACAAACATTCAAAGAAAGCATAAAGTCTCATGTTTAAGGGCAAACTATGCAAATTTTCGTATTTTATATAATTTTTTGAGGCAGTTTGTACTAAAGTGACTGTTTACAGAGTTAATGAGATGTCACTCAGACCCCCACTGCACTTTGTGGCCAGAATATCACACTTGCAACTTCAGAGTGCCAGTCTGGTCTTTTGGACTTAAACAAAAGTGGAGCTGACATGCTTTGCGCTGCAGTCTGCCTCCAGCATGTTTCCTGCATGTTTTAGATCATGAACACAGCTGATTTGTTTGATTTAGTGATGAAGCGATCCTGTAGACACAAATGAAGACTGGGAGACATTTCAGCTGTTAGATTAAGGTGTTAAAAAGAACGCACAGCGAGGAGATATTTTGCTTTTGGTTCTACTAAATGGACACTAGGGGGTGCTAAAAGCAAGCCAAAATGGCCTAGTCTCCCTTTAAATATGAACATAAAACTGAGTCATTTTTAAAATCTTTAAAATGTATTTAATCAATTAGAATTTTGTATTTTAAAAGGTTTAAACTTTAGTATAACAGGTATGAATAGTGTTTATAAAGTGTTACAATAGATTATCAAAATAAAAACTAATGAATAAAAAAATGGCATTTTGTACATCCTCTGTGATGCGAAGGAAAATGTTTAAAACCCACAAGAAGATTTGTAAAAATACTTTTGAACTTGAATTTTTTAATTTTCTATATATCTGGTCTGTTAGTTGCTGCAGTTTCTGTGGGAAAGTCTGGATTGGCTTAAAAACAATGCAAAAGAAAAACAACCACGTGCGTTACTATAGTTTTCTCCATATTTCTGATCATTTTCATGTAATTTCATTGGATTCAAGTCCCACACCTACCCAATAAGGGTACTTTTTAATAACAAGTCATTTGTCCCTCCTAGGCTAACATAAACTTTAACCAGATTTGAATCTGAAACGGAAACTCACTCTACATCCCGCTTCCTAATTGTCTTTCCGGATCCCAGCACCTCTGCGACTCGGGACGCAATGGGATCATAGTTCATGCTAGCCACAGCAACCACCTCCTCACCCCTGTAAAGAAGGAAAATCACCCCAAATAAGTGACTGAAACAAGGTTAAATGTGTCAATTAAGTTTATCACCTGGTATAAAATGCAACAAATCGCAGTTCATCCAGATCCCCTTGAATGATGACATCATCAAATCCATCACCATAACCTACACAAATAAAAAGAAAAGTAATTACTGCTTAAATATCTTAATCTGTGCCACCTGTCCTTGGTTTTTATGATGTAATAATCAGTTCAATCAATGAAGGGGGAAGTTTTCTACAGGAAGTCATCTCAAAATGTTTCATTGAGGCTGCAACAAACTAAACTTCCTCCTTATCTGCTTCTTTCTATGCCACCAGTGACTTTATGTTTAAACATTGATGATAAATCTCCCATTTAGCCTTTGACTTCAATCTGATGCTACGTATCATCGTAGCTTTATTCATTCTCCCTACCTGCATAGCGGATGGTCTTCCCAAACATGGCTGACCAGAAATAAGGCACAGTTGTGATCTCAGTGGATCTGCCCATCATGCTGAGTGCTGCCACTCTGCCTGTCAGCCAGGATAAAAGAATAAAAACACTTGATGCATTTACATTTGAGTCGCATCTGCAGCCTGGAGGATGCTGTGACACACTCACCGTGCACATGAGCCATCTGCCAGTGAGGGATGTTCACCTTCTTGTTGTTTCGAGGTGGGAAAGGAAACACCACCACATCTCCCCCGGCAAAGACCCCATCAACATTTGTCTGCATCGCCTGCAGTGGACGAAAAGGTCAGAGACAAAAACAGGAAGGAATTAAAAACAACACCTGATAGACTTTCTCTCAGTCCCTCTGCACCTTATTGACAGTGATGAAGCCCTTGGAGTCCAAGTGGATGCCACTCTGTTTCAAGAAGCTTGTAGCAGGAACGCTTCCTGCAGAAGAACAGGTTAAACGTGGAGATAAATGAAAGATTAAACATGGTGCATTTATTAATCTGCTTACCTGCTCCAATGACACACACATCTGCCCTCAGGACCTTCCCACTCTTCAGTACAACCTCTTTGAGCTGTGCAACATGTAATGGAAAGGGTTCATGTACACTTAGAACTGAAATCTGAGCTTCTGCATGCATTAAATATAATTTGGTATTACTCTGTTTCCTCTTTTATACAAAGAACATCTTAAATTTTTAGTTATTAAAATATGTTGATGAACAACCCTTTTTTTTTAGAATCCTTGTACTTGACATATAATGTAACAAGCTTCTCTGCTGTGGCCCCCAGACTCTGGAAATCTCTCCCCCTGAGCCTGTGATCAGTGGACTCAGTGAACTCCTTTAAAAAAACAGCTGAAGACTCACTTGTTCAAGCTGGCTTTTGTATGACCTTCATCACCACTCTCTTTATTCTGCTCTCCCCACCTATTCCACCTTCCTCAGGATCCACTGATTTCCATCTTTCCTGTTCTCTCTCTCTCTTTCTTAACATTTTTGATCACAATTGCCTATTTTTGCTCATTTTAATATATTTTTAAACATTTTCTAAATGCTTTTTTATATTTTTGCATTTTTTTGTTTTTGAAGCACCTCGTGATTTTTATTTTGAGAGGCGCTATAGAAATGATATTTTCTTCTTCTTCTTCTCTATCCTTCCTTTCAGGAGTTTTACGCCATTATTCTTTTTAGTTTATTGTGTTGTTTAAGGATCTAATGTGAGTCCATCTAACTGGTAGACATGAATAAATGAAGAATTTTTCTATTCAAATAGTTGATTTTCCATGTCTTTTAATGTTCAGCAGCACCCCCTGGTGGCCAAACATTTCTTGACAAAAACAATCACTATTATGCAGTGGAAAGCTGCTCAGTACAATCATTGAGTCAAATGTTTTTCCTGCATAATATATTTTGTTTAATATGAGTTTATTTTTTCCAATAATTTAAAGCAATAGCTAACCTTCAAGGTTTTAAAGGTAACCTATTTTTGGTTAGTTATTGTGTTATTTTCTGCTGTTACTGATGAGGAGGGAGCAGTGCATCTAAGCAACATGTCATGCTGTTTCTCTCACTTTCTGAATACCTGTCCATGATGACCAATCATCTCCGCCACCTCGTTCAGCATGTAGAACTTCACCCTGTTTGTCTCAAATAGCTGCAAGCACACACAGTCACGCATGAAAACCACATCACAGCCCCAGGATCAATCGCTGCTAATGAAAAGCTCTCACACTCTGCTCTGTCCTGCACTATTGACCAGACAGAAAATAATGTGATTTGCATTTTCAACAAGGACCTCCCTCTCAGGCAGACTGCTGATGGTGGTATTATGGGCATGCTTCATGATGCATAAAGCTTGATTTCCCAGGAGCGTGTCTTTACCTTCATTATGGCTTTCCCTACTTTCTCCCCAAGAGCTTTTTTAAAGGGAACGGTCTCGACCCCGATGACTGAGACTGAGTGGGCCTTGTCAGTCAGAGCTGCAGCCACCTCCAGTCCTGCAGACACAACTTTAGGATTATTCAAGTTACCTAGTGCAGAATGATACAAGGAAGTGACCAATCAAAGGAAAAGTAAACCAGCAGACCACTTAGTGAATGCCTTGTTCATCCTAATCTCTTCTGAATTAGTCAGAAACGTCTTAATAACACGAGAAAACAAAACAAGTATAAATTACTCCCAGTTTTCACATTAGATAGATAATCTTGTAAAAAAAATTCAGTCGGTTTAAAGGTGCATGATGTAAGAATGACATATTGTGGTCAAATGTGGGTACTGCAGTCCATGTATTAAAGCAAGAAGGTCAGCTCTCTGTCACTCCCACCCTTTCTTTTGCAATATTCATGCTGGTTGGCAGTTATCGATCAGTGTCAGAAGATTCTAGATGACGAGTAAAGAAGAGTCATACGGAGTAAAGCCACATTTATACTTCTTTGTCAGCTACATGAGGGAGATACACGCACACACTGACAGAGACATTTTGCCTTCGGACTTCTCTGTCTCCTGGGGAGTGTTGCAAAGCAACTCTCCGCCAGGACAACAGAGGGCGTAGCGCTGTTCTATGGTATCCTGTCATGTATCCGGTCCAAAATATTGTGTTTATATTGTGGGGTTATTTTTTTGTATTGACGAGACTTTTTAACACAGATAAATTTGTTTCTCATCCTCCTCCACCTCTTCATGCACTCGCCACCTCTTAACCCACGTTTCTCGTCAAATAAAACGCTTGCTGCGTATCTTTTCTCTCCTCCAGTGATGGGGGAATAAAACGGTCATATTTTTAGAGTTTTTCTGCGACGTATTCTTCAAGCCGCTCCGTGTCTGTCACTAGATATCCTCGGCTCTCTATGTTTTTAAGGGCGCAATGGCGGTGCTGTAGACGACAGCGTCGTCCCGACCAATCACAAGCTTGCGTTCTCTGTCTCGACAGACAGATGTCTAAAAAAGAGAGCTCGACTCCGTCCATCCTTGCAAGCCTGCTGGAGAGCCCTCGCAAGAACAATGGCGTTGCGTGCCTCCATCCCAACACAGACGGAGAAGTATAAATTAGGCTCAAGTTGATCAGTAAATGAATATATTTCATTGTATTATCATGATTTTGGTCATTAAAAAAAGTAACATGAGATACATTTACAGCCAACTATTATTATAATTCACCGTTAGCATTGTTAGCTCAACATTAGCTTTTAGCTATCTTTAGAGTAAAACAAATAGATGGTGTGGCTTCATGGGGTTACGAAATACAATTTTGGAGTTTTAACTAGATAATCTTTCCACAACTCTGCCACTTTTTGCTGGCAGGTGTTAAATTACAAATGCCGGTGTCAGTACAAGATCTGCTCGGGTGCAAGATTGGCTCGGGGTCCTTCGACTGCCGATGACATCAAAGTACGGCAAACCCACTTGGACAAAATACACTACACATCTATAGTGTTGGAAAGAATTTAGCAGTTTCGTTATTAAAATAATGTTTCTTAAGACGTAAGTTTGTGTTTATAATGGTGTTTGTAAAATAGACACTATATTTTATTCATAATGTTGAATTCCTCTTTGAGCACATCCCTTGAAGGATCATAGGTATTAGCAACACCTGTGAAATTGTATTTGCAGGAAAGAAGTGTGTCCCGTTTATTGAAGTATTTTGTGTTTAGTTTTTGACCTTTTGTCAATGCGTAGTTCAGTTACGCTCATAGCTGCTAGCCAAAACTCTGGAGTTAAAAGTTTTCTGGCTTTACTAATATACCTGTCTGTACTTATTTGATTGATGGTAGTTTTACTTTCTATTAGACTCCAAATGTAATCATTTGACACGTTTCTAATTCATAATTTGTAATAATGAAATCGGTGATATTAGCATTAGCATTCCTATGGGTTTTTCCACGTATATTAGCATTGCGCTAACCACTCGCTGCCAAATTGCAGCCTTTGCGATTAGAAAATCTCCTTTTGTCACATCGCAATTTAATTGCACATGCAGTTAATCGTTCAGCCCTAATATACATGCAGCTCTATGCTAAAAGTGTATTTTCAAAGAGGTAATGATGGATTTCTTTGTAAAAGTTGTCCATCTTTCTGTCACGTTTGGAAGGATGGAGATGGTGGACCATGTGTGGTGGGGGTTCCGGAGGCAGAAGAGCAGGCAACGGATGAAAAAATAAAAATGGTTTAATTAATATGGCAGGTAGGATGGTACAGCAGGAGCAAACGTAACACGGTGAAAACAACAATGATCTGACAACTGACAGGAGCAAAGAGGGAGGTATATATACACAAGGGAATCAGGAACACATGGGCAGAGTAATGAGGGACAGGTGAGAACAAGAAGGGTAATCAAGGCAGGAGAGACACAGTCAGGGAGGCCGGGGTGGATCATGACACTTTCCAACAGAAAGATTTGCCTGGACCAACGTAACGTGATAACAACGTAACGTGATTACGTAATTCCGTAAGGTTCATGTTCAGCCAATCAACTACTTTGACGTCATCGGCAGTCGACGGACCCCTAGCCGATCTTGCACCCGAGCAGATCTTGAACAGACACCGGCACAGATCTGGCAAATTTGCAAGCTCACATATGATTAGCTCTGGAAACAGGAAGTATGGAGGGAAGGGTGGTAAACAAAGACTACATCCCTCTTTAGCAATTTAAAAAAAGGAAAACCTGGAAACCCTCCAGCCTACTCAGAAGGAAATCTGTTTGAATGTAACTTTCTTTCCAACATGATAGAGATATTAGACTGTTTTGTGATTATTTTACAGTAAAATTCTTATTTATTGCACCTTAAATTAATTTAACAAACTGTTGCAGTTTGTTTTTGTTTACTTTATCATACGTTTTGGAAGATTAATCACTAGATCAGGGGAGAATTGCTCAGGGATGTTACTCAACAACCAGCTTTTTTTGTCCTTTACAAAACTAAAACAATGTTTTCTTTGAGTATTTAGATTTAGGGGCTTTTTGGTCATGTTTGGCCCTTAGTTGTCATCCATAAACTACCCAGATGTCAGGATTTTATTCACATCGGTGCCTATGTCTCACCGACGAATGATGTCCCAACTATCACAGCGTTCTTGTTGTTGGCCAGCCTTGCCACACTGTTAGCATCCTCAGGAGTCCGGAGGTGGAACACATTCCTGACATCTTTACCCTTGTAGTTCATCGCTTTGGGTCTGAAGCAGCAAAAATGAACAAATCACTTATCATAATAGACATTTGCAATTACAAAAAGATTTTTCCTACTTGCTTCCTGTAGCAATAAAGAGTTTCTTGTACTCCATCCTTAAGCCATCTTCAAATAAGACAGATCGAGTCTTCACATCTACAGCTACAACCTAAAGTAAGTATGGCATTAGTGGGATTTTAGAGATATTTTAAATTAAATATTAATGGAAGACATTATTATAAATTATCTGACTACATCTTTGACCCATATGCTTGAGAGGTCGCCTCTCACTCACCTCTCTCTCTGTGAACAGTTCGATGTCGTGGTCCTGCAGGAAGTCGATGGAACGTAGCCTCAGCTGCTCTGCTGTGCTATCTAAGGACTGAGGACAAGCAAGTTAGCGCTGAGTAAATACAAACAAAAAGTCTTACCACAGAACAACACAGTCTAGAAATATGACATCCCAAAATGATTAACTTTCACATCTTTACACTGAAGTTGTTTTAGGTTCTGTAAAATAAAAACTTCTGTTTTTATTTTACATTATAAACTCTTTGAGCTTATAACTGCAGAGCGAGTTTTCATTGTATGATTTGGTTTTATGGGTTTGCATTGAAGCTGCTCTCCAAAGAGCTCCTGTTTTAGCAGCACCATGTCATGTTCTGTGTCCCTGTGGTCCCCAGCCCCCTCCAGGTTCCCTCATGTGTCCCCTTGTGTTCTCCATCCCTCTCTAGGTTCCCCTTATGTGTCTCCTTTAGTGTGGGTGTTTTCCTTCTCCACTTGCTTATTTCTCCCTCACTCCTCAGGTCTTTAGTTATTTATATTTTGATTCTCCTGTGCCCTGAGGCTTTTAGGTTTATTTATGTAGTCTCATAGGTTATGGCTTATTCCCCTCCCCTGCTTAGTTTTCCCTTCCCATTTGGTTTATTTATTTCGTCAGGCTCTCCTCTGGTTCTCTCTCCCCACGCACCTGCTGCTCGTTTCCTAATCACCCAGCCCCTGTGTATAAAACCCTGTCTTGTCTCTCAGTGGCTGTTTCAATTCAGGGTCTGCATGCTTCGTCGGACTGATTCGTCGGCCGGTTACGTCACAGCGCCGCGACTAGGCCTGTCCCAATTCGAAGACTCCTTCAAATGCGGTCGACGAATCCGACCTTCTTTTCGCCTGTATGAAGGATGGGTCTGGTGTATCCTTCAATGGTTTACATTTCAGGGCTGCGCAGTGGCTAGAGCTGTTGCCTTGCAGCAAGAAGGTCCTGGGTTCGATTCCCGGCTTGGGATCTTTCTGCATGGAGTTTGCATGTTCTCCCTGTGCATGCGTGGGTTCTCTCCAGGTGCTCCGGTTTCCTCCCACCGTCCAAAAACATGACTGTTAGGTTGATTGTTCTGTCTAATTTGTCCTTAGGTGTGAGTGTGTGTGTGCATGATTGTTTGTCCTGTGTGTCTCTGTGTTGCCCTGCGATGGACTGGCTCTCTGTCCAGGGTGTACCCCGCCTACTTGCCTGTTGACTGCTGGAGATAGGCACCACGTTGGCCGAGTAGGCTGGGTCCTTCGAAGGATGCAGACCCTGAATTGAGACACAGCGAGTGTGTGTCTGTCCATTGTCGTTGTCAGTGTTGTTCTATTCCTCCTCGTGAAACTCTAGGTTTTGCTCATCAAAGAGCTTTTTGTTTTTGTCAGTCGGGCTCCTGAATTTAGGCTTGGCTTCCTGCCCCTTTTTGGATTTTTGGACATTGACTCCTAATAAAAGGATTTTACGTTTTACTACGCTCCTGCCTTGTGTTGTTCTGGGTTTCTGCATCTTGGGTCCTGACCTCCTGGCTCAAACGTGACACACCTCTGCAGAATGTTATGCCACCATCTTGGCAAAAGCAGCTGGGTGTCAGCGTGTACAGTCTGGGTCTGTGTACAAACCTTACTCAGTTTAGGCCTGTCGTACGGAGGGTGTCTGTCCATGGTGCACATCACGATACGATCAGTGAAGCTCTCCTGCCTCAGCGTCTCTGCACACACCAGAGCAGCCGGACCTGCTCAGCAGCAACAACATAAAAACTCAGCTTTGAAAATGAACAGATTTTAAATAAGCTGAAAGAAAAATGAAGTAATGCAGCAACCTGAGCCGATGATGAGAACGTGGCTGAAGCCTGAGCTGGAGTTAATGACGGCTGAGCACCGAGCCATTGGTTTTAATCTTTTCTGTGACTGAAGAGCCTGGAAATATATTTTAAAAAGATCCATGACCGCTTTTGCTCACTCCCTTTCAAAACTCCTCTACATTCTTACCTGTTTCTTACCTGCTTGTTTGCACGAATGATCACCTTTTCCTTTTCCACTCTGACCTGGAGCAAACAGACATGATGCGTGCATCTAAAGACACGTCCCAGAGGAAATGTGTTGAGACATCAATGAGGAGGCTCACCTGGAAGGTTGGCAGACTGTCCAGACCTGGGAAGTCCTCAATGTCTCCTGTTGTGATGTTGAAACACGCGCCGTGCCAGGGACAACGCACGTGTCCTTTAGATAGCACACCTGGAATGAAGTCAAATACACACTGTTATGTTTGATTATATGTGTTAATTAATGAATTTGTTTGTTTGCTTATTTGGCAGACTCTTTTATCCAAAGTGACATACAGTTGTTAACCTGCAGGGCCTATTGTGTTACAGTAATTAGGTGACTCACCTTTGACCAGTGGGGCTCCATAGTGAGGACACTTGTGGCCCATGGCGGAAAACTCTCCATGTTCTTTGATCAACAAAGCTCTGCCACTTCCCAAGTCCACCTCCCTCATTCTGGTTCAAACGCAAAAACAAGGTGGGAGTTTATCCTTAGTAGAAACAGAGAGCCAAAGGACAACTACTGAGCAGCTCTTCAGACATGCAACTTTTTATCAGGGCAAGTCCTCTAACCTCCTTAGACTCCGTTAGTGTACATTTCACTTAAACAGAATAAAGACAACATGTTTTAATTAAATTATAATAGTTCTGTGGTTGATTCAAAACATGTTCATGAAGTTCTTTGCACTAAATCCCTCTCACATTAAGTGATTTTTGCTCAATTCCATTTTAGTTGTTTTTATAACACAGAAAAGGTTTTTTTTTTTAACTTTGCTGACAGTTTCACTTGCGAAGTGACGCCACCATCAGCATCAGCTCTTAGGAAGTTTTGCAGTCGGCAAACGAAACTGTCAGCAAGGTAAAAAAAACTTTTCTGTGTTATAAAAAAGAATTATAAATGGAATTGGAAACTAGACACAGCAGGAACATACCAAAGAGATTTCTGCTCAAATCTTGACATTTTCAGAACCTTTCAGAATGAGCTGCTTCAGGGCTCTGTCACTTACACACTAGCATCGGCTCCACTCTGATTTGCCCTCCACACCATGGTGTGCGCTCCACACTGCCTTAGGAATGCGGACATGATGGAGCACATCAGCAGTCTCCAAAATGGGTGCAAAAAATAGATATCAGCGATGTCACGAGTGCATCTCCGAGCACATCGGTGGGGCAAAAAAGAGCAGAGAAGTCTGCGGTGTCTCCATTATCAAACAAAAGTGGCCTGAGCAGTCTTGCTTTTGGAAACTCTGATACCCGCTTTGCTGTGTTTGGCAGCACTGTGTGTGTGTGTGTGTGTGTGTGTGTGTGTGTGTGTGTGTGTGTGTGTGTGTGTGTGTGTGTGTGTGTGTGTGTGTGTGTGTGTGTGTGTGTGAGAGAGAGAGAGAGAGAGAGAGAGAGAGAGAGAGAGAGAGAGAGAGAGAGAGAGAGAGAGAGAGAAATGGCTTCAGTCAAAGGCTCGTTAACTACACAGCATCCAAAATTATAATTTATCGCGCATCCGGGAAGCCCTGCTGATTCTGTCTGCCAATCGGACGCTCCCTCCAATGGTAGGCATCAATTTGAACTGGCCAACAGGTCAGCGGTGTTGGTGTTGACCAGTTCGGCTCCAGGCCTCGGGAAGAGGGCTGAAAAGACATCCGGCTGTGCATGGGAAAATCCAAGGCTATGAGAACACGCCAAACCCAGTCCAGGCACAGCAAAGCTGATGCTGGTGTGTAAGTGCCATAAGAAAACAAACCAGAGTTGACCATGCCCACCCACCCCTAACTCAGGCTGCTATAAGCTGAGAAGCTCTGATATCTTGGAGGGGCTCTGAGTAGAGCCGCTGCTCCTCTGGCCTGGAGAGCTGAGGGGGTGTTCTATGCAACACTTCACAAACAGGGACTATTTGAAACAGCTTGTTTTAGGCTCATAATTCCTAAATCCAAACTTTTTGACAGATAAAGAATGAATGGATCTTATTTGACGTTTGTAGTGCTCATAGAAGCAGTAGAGACCCATGTGGCTGCACAAAAGGATGCAAAAGGTCAGTTTTGCATAAAATGTTCTCTTTTAAAAAGAACACAACAAAACATTTTGACAGGTCATTCCACACAGAATGTGGTTTTGCCAGATTAATAAACAAACCCCTCCCAATTACTTTGGTAATGGTTCTATACAAACGGGGCTTTCTCCAGATGGTTATTAATGCTATTGCTCTTCTCCACCTGGTGATTCATAAAAGCATGGCCATTTGGGACTTTATATTGTACAAATGCAAAATAAAACCGAACAACATCTAACTTGTATTTAATGGTTATTGTGATCGTACTGAATGAGTCATTTTAAGTGCCATGGACACTTGTGTATATTTTAAAGTTATAGTATTCCAGCCCCTTGTTTCATATAAGTTCATACTAATGCATCTCTAGTGAGAATGCTATAATCCTAATCAGGTCCTTTTCATCATTACATTAGGATGGAAATAATGGATCAATAAGAAACATCTCCACGAGCCTGAGAAGTATTTGTTGTGTTCTTACTGTCCATTTTCCAGGTCTTTAATGTGACACACGGACGCCTCCACATAGTCTCTGGATTTGTGGCCAGGCGGCAGCAGCGTGGGGTCGTCATCAGAGCCGTGCCCCAGAGCCCCGTTAGGTCTGCAGTCAGCAAAGGGACTGGCTTTTCCATTAGGCGACAGGCCGTCCACCTCTTTTTCTTTGTCCAGGTGAGAGAGCTCCACTTTAACTTCAACTGCTCAACACAAAGCATGCCTTCCTTAGAAACCAGTAACACACAGTGCAATCAGTTCCTGTCAATGGATAGGTAGTGTTTAAGGAAATAATGTTTTTATGGACAGATTGTTACCCATTACTATTGATGGCTATTTACCCCTGTCCTCTTTTTCTGTTATTTCTGTCCTTCAGTGCTTTGGAAAAGTAATTTCCCTTTAGGCAAAGAGAGTGGGTCAAACTGACTGAAATCTCTTCATGTGAAACAAATTAAAGGGGAAAGCAGAACTTTGAAAGGACAAGCCGGTCTGAGATTAGCTTTGATTGAACTTTTTTATGCAAATAACAATTTTTCATTGGAAAAAAGTAAAACAGTTATACATTTTGTGTGAAAAGATGTTCTATGTATAAAATAACCTGATTGTATTATTAAATCTGGGTGATCTGGGATAGAAAATGACCTACTGACAGGAAAACGATGCCTTTGCGCTCATGTGAAATGCAACTGAGAAGATGTTTTTATCTGTTGTATGTTTTTAGCAGTACACAGGGTGCTGCTGTTGGTGCTGCATTGGTGAACATTAAGAAAATGGTTGTGTGACTCCACTTTTTTCACAGCAGCAAGCTTTATCTGTTCGGCTGGAAAAATGTGCTGATCATCCGGTTCCTTTGCAGTAATCTGGCTGGAATGTTGTCCTGCTGAGCAAGTCTTAATTAAAATCAATGGAAAATCATAATAGTGAGAGCAATTGCAACAGAAAGGAAAGGGAAGGCTTTCTGCAGCTAAAGAGAATCTCCTGTAACGCTCCGCTCTGAAGGAGACGCTGCTTCACTGATCAGGTCATCTGGTTATGTGTCAAAAACGTCTTCAGTGATTTTTGTTTAATAATCCACACTCAGAGCTCTGATGCCAATGGGACATTTTCCTGGTCAAAAACACCAAAGTTTATATCATGCATCACTTCCTTGCATCAAAAGTCTTTCAGCACATGTTTATGTGAATTACCTAACCGTGTCTTTTATTGTCTTGTAGCTTTAGAGCCACAACAAAGTCTAGAGAATTTACCAGAAGCATCAGTTTGAGTCTCAGTTTAGAAAACTGCTGACATAAACCTAACCCGAGTTTTACTGTAATTAAAATGCCATTGATGTTATTTTAGTGAGGACTGAATTCAGCTGTATTTTGGTGCATTTTGATATTAATCGTTTAACTAGTTGATCAACTGCGCAGTAGAGCATTTTAATATTGCAGCATGAACCAAACTTACCTGAAAAAACACCAAATCAAAAACATTTTAAATGAAATATTTTAATTTTATTTTTGTCATTGTATTCTATTTTAATTCTTGTGGTAAAAAAAATGCAAAAGCTTTCATAATTTTGCAAAAAAATATTTTATTTAACACTGATGGTGTTTTCAGCTGCCTGCGCGGTGGATTCAGGTAAGTTTTTCTGTCCCGCATTTTTGTTCTTCGTCCACAACCAGTTGAAACTTTTCCAGCATAATTCATTCTGGCTCAACTGGGTTGATGTTCGTGTATTGACACAATAAATTGAAAGAGCAGTACGTTACCTCGAAGCAAACACTAAAATGAACACAAGCGCGGCTTTGATGCACGTTCCTGTCTCAGTTTGTAATCCTCTTTACTGGAAACAGCAAACAGATTATTAGTCTGCCTCCCACTCTGTGCTGTAGGACTGAGAGGGTGATGATTTGGAGGCAGCAGATTTGAGATCTGTCATCTTTCATAACAACAACAGTCTTTTTAATGGATTTAAAATAGATGACTGGATGTGTCAATGCACAAACACCACATGTTTTCAAATAAAAAAAATCTTGGTTGTGTTTATTCAGTTACAAATTCCAACAGGGACTAACTAATGGTCAAATTTGGTAAAATAATAATTAGTGAGACTTGTCTCTTAAAGGTGTGGGACAGTCGTTTCATCAATATATTTGCAGTGGTCTCAAGTAGAAATGAATGCCTTGCAAGCTGAACTCAGGGGAAAAAACTTGAAGCGCCTGGATCAGCTTGGTGGAGTCTGCTGGAGTAGAGAGTAGCAGAACACGACAGTGGAGTCTTATTTCCTGATATTTGGACATTTCCCTCTGATTGGATAACTGCAGTGTGGCTACCACTACCTCTGTTTGCCCTAAGACACTGATGTTTTATCTCCACAAATACCACAAGGCTGGAGGAGCTTCTGCCGTGTGGCTGATTTGCTAACACTAATGTTAGCTTCTGCTAGCGGAGATGTTCTTTGCTATTTCCTGGACACTAAACCAACAACATCCTTCCATTCTGAGTCAAGATGGGTGAGTCCATGTGTGTTAAGTGACAGTGTCGTGTAGATCTGTCATGAGACCCAAAGTTTCACCATCTATTTTCTATCAGAAGCTAATGCAGGAGATAGTTGTAGGAGACTAATTTTTTTTAGCCTGCATGACAAACTCTGAGTGACTGATTATAATTAGATTAAATGCTTTTCAGTGTTCCACACTTTTAAACGTTTTATTAATTAAACTATACTTTAGAAACACATTAAATGCTAACTGTTCTCACCTTGAGCTGACGTTTGATTATTGTTGGGATGTATTTGGTATTTTTAGCCACTTTCCTCATCAACTTACCTGAATTTTTGAATGTAAACAACCAAAACAAAACGTAAGTGTAGAAAGGACTGCAGAACAAATAGGTTTGTGTAAGAAAACCAATTAAAACAAAAATTTAAATAATTTCTTAAAGTAAAATTGATCAAACTGGAATCAGTAACTTAATATAAAACCAAAACACTTAAAGATAAAACTTTGATGAACTTGAGACAAACAACATAATCTGAGGATTGAACAAAATAACAAACTAAACCAAAAACACGACTAAACTAACAGGCAAAACTTTAGAGAAAATCATCTACAAAAGCACTGGCGGTGCCACATTTGTTTGCTTGAATTTGATGTGAATTGACTGAAGGTGGAACTTTGCTCACCTGGTTTGGGTTTAGAGAAACATCCTCCCATGGTGGGCCCAGGAATGAGGATGCCGAAGGGGAGGGAGGGAGGGAAGGAGGGATGGAGGAGAGGAAGGAGAGGGGTGGTTAGATCCTTGGGTCTGTCTGCCTGGTGAGGAGGAAACAATAACGCAGAACCGATGGTTTGAAAACCTGCAGGTCCAAGATGGCCATCGCACACGCCAGCTTCTCCATGTAATCTGTGTTTACTAGGAGAGAGAGAGAGAGAGAGAGAGAGAGAGAGAGAGAGAGAGAGAGAGAGAGAGAGAGAGAGAGAGAGAGAGACAGTATCAGAAACACACACACACACACACTGATGTAGCTCACACGTTTGCAAAAGTGTAAGGTCTAACTGAAGGATAAAGAGCCCTGTCATTAAGCAATAAAAACATACATATATGACTTCTCTTGCCACATGCTGGTGCAGTTACTGTTGCTTCTTAGCAAGAAGGCTGCAGGTTTGACACCCAGCTGTAGCTCGGCTGTGTAGAGTTGTTCTCTTTTGCATGCTTGGGTTTCCTCTCACACACCAAAAACCTGCATGTTAGTTTAACTGGCAACTCTAAACTGTTCCTTGGTGTGTATGATGGATGTGTGTGTGCTGTGGAAATCTGGTCCTGTTCATTTGTGTGTCCCCATGATGGACTGGTGACCTGTCCAGGGCAATAGTGGATCTAGCAAGTATGTGGCTAGCAAGGGGGCCACAATATAGAGAGGCTCAGTATTAGTCCACCATCCTTACACAAGATTTCACACTATAAATTGTATTTGGCTCCTTAGCGCTACTAGTGTTTGAACTTGGAATTGCATCCACTTATAATCATCGCACAAAGGATGGGTGAGTGGCAGGAATGGGGGACTTCAGGGGGGCAGTCCGATTTCAACAAACACATAAATAAATTTCAGCAGCTTTATCCTAGAAGGTTTCAGTACCTTCTAGGGTTCACCCACTCTGGCCCTCAAAGGCTACCATGCTGCACATGTTTGCTGTTTCTTTGCTCCTACACACCTGATTAAAATGAATGAGTAATTAACAGTGCAGAGTTAAAGGTGGTACGGAGATGATTACGTCCCTCCATTCAGTTGTAATAGAGCAGAAAACACAAAAAGCTAGCAGTATAGTAGCCTTTGAGGATTTGAGTTGGAGACATCTGTTATAGAATGAGCAATTTCAGAGCTCTGCCACTTTAGGAAAACTGTTCATTTAACCTCTCAACTCCATCCTTGATCTTACATTTTAGGGGATATTAGCTATAACACCCTTTTCTGTTCCAGAATGCTATTAAGTCTGACAACTGTAAGGAATTGGACTGATTGTGATGGAATGGGTGGGTCTGACTCTGGTGCAGCTCCACCTTTGTGATTCTGCAGCGAGCACCACCTCTCACCCCTCCCCCACTCAGGCTGCTATAAGCTGAGAAGTTCAGATATCCTTGAGGGACTCAGAGTAGAGCCACTTCTCCTCCAGAAGCAGCTCTCTTTAGCAAGTGAGAGGTGATTCTATGCTAATTTCCCCATTTGTGATGTCACAAACAGGGACTTTTTGACACAGCTTGTTTTAGGCACATAATTCCTAAAACCAAACACTGACAAAAATGGATGGCCAGGTTTTTTCATGTTGGCAGTGTTTAAAGAGGCAGATCCACATGGCAGCACAAAAGGATGCAAAAGCTTGGACGTAGTTCTGGGAGGGACAGCGGGAACATGTACACCCCCCCACCCCCACACTCTTTCTCCATAGTCAGTTTTGCCCCCTGCACTTTTAACAGTCCAAAACCAACATACGCTATATTAAATAGACACTGGTTGAGCACTAGGGCCAAGCAGAAAAAAACGCTTGTGTTGAAGCCTGTTTCCCATTAGAACCATCCATAAGTGTCATGGTCTGCATTCTGCGTCTCCCTCACATGTCTCCTTGTGTTCTCCATCCCTCTCTAGTGTCCTTCAGTTTAGATATCAGGTTTGGCTTTCTGCCTGTTTGGATTTTTTTTTTGTTCCCCATCCTAATAAAAGGGATTTTACTTTTACAAATCGCTCCTGCCTCGTGTCGTCTGGTGTTCTGCATCTAGGGTCCTAACCCCCCCCAGTAAGTTCATCTATTGGCTCTGCTGATACTTGATAACATGTGATTGGCTGTTCCTGCCATCTGTGTTCTTGACAGTTCTGCATTCCTGACATTGCATTAAAGAGCCTCTCTAGGCTGTAGTTTTGTACATATTTTTGTATACTTACTGTAAAGACACCCCCCCCCCCCACCACCACTTCTAAAGTCAAAACTACGTACATTTTCAAAAGGTTGAGTTTTGCATAAAATTCCCTCTAAAATGAATCTTTAATCTTTACATTTTCCCCATAAATCCAAAAAAACTGTTGCCTTTTATCTTCCAGCATTTTTCTGGTTCTTGGCTTGTTCAGTAAAAGACATAGCTGTATATTATCAGCTTCAAGCACAGAGGACAGCTGTGTAGTAAATGTCTACATGACACGCAAATCTTGTTAGTAGGAAATAATTGTGTTAATAAACATTTCTGCTTGTTACGTTTGTTCATGCATTTTACATGGAGAAACTGTTAAAAATTAACAGCCCTCTGACACCTATTAACTTTCCTGCCAGACTGTGTTTTAAAGGGAAGCAGAAGGCCCCCGTGGCTCCAAAATCTTCCTTTATCACCACAGTGCCATCAGTTTTCTGCCTGCTCTGGAATTTGACTCAAACATACCAAAGACTGTAACTGGTCTGAATCTGAGCACACACGGTGACAGGTGCATCTCTCAATCCATCTCCAAATCATTCTTTTACAATCATAGAGACTGCTTGATATTCTGAGCACATCTTTATGTGCTTGAACTTCAGAAAAAAATAAGTGTGGAGTGTGGAGCACAGCTTAAAAAGACATCCTGAAAACACATGAGAAACAGTAAGATCTTAACTTAAAGTTCACAACTCTGCAGCTTCTCTTTCTGCAGAAGATGAAACATTAAGTAAGTCATATTGTTTTGCCTTTTTTAGTGAGGCATTTTCTTGTTTCTGCCACATTTTGAGGAAAAAAAACCTCAACTTTTAAAGGTGAGCTTTACTCATATTTTAAAACATTTGCAGTGGTCTGTAGTAGAAATAAATGCCTTGTAAGGCCTAATTTATACTTCTCTGTCTGTGTTGGAACCATTGGAACAGAGACACACAAAGCCATTGAGCATCGACGCAAAGGAAGATGGAGACTAGCCCCCACTTTTAACTATCAGTCTAAAGAGACAGAGAACGTAAGTTTGTGTTTGGTCAGGACACCGCTTCCTGTAAATTCATCAACAGCACCGTCTGTACCGCTTCAAAACGTAAAGATTTTTAGTGGCAGACATGGATCAGATTGAAGAATGCCGTGTGGTGAAGTTGCTAATGCTAACAGTCAGCTTAAACTAGCAGAGATGTTTTGTTGCTGTTTCCTGGACTCTAAACCAACAACAGCCTTCCCCATCGTGAGCCAAAATGGCTGAGTCCATGAATGTTAAGTAACGGTAGCTGACTGTTTTTACAGGACCATAGCGTTTGCAAAACGGGATTTGCCACGGCTCCCTGGGGAGGATAAAAGTCGTTTATAAGATCAGACCGTGGCGGTAATGTGGCGCAATCATGGCAGTTTTATAAAAGATTAGGCGATGGTGGCATAAAGGGGGTATGGGGCGGCCTCTGCGCTGCCGCAGACTTCTGTTTGTCTTGGACATAACTTGCTTTTTATTGTGATTGAAGCCGTGATCGTTAAGTTTTTTTTTAACAAGCAGCTCCTAAAGGTGTCTGTCCCCATCAGTCCCTGTGCAGTCTCTGGTGACCTGAGCATCAGCTCTAACAGAGAGGCTCACGGAGCGCTGCGACGCTCCAGTTTGCCATCTCAGCTGATTTTGTTCAAAAAGCAAACCTTATTGCCTGTGTTTACTTTCATTTTCAATAAATTTGCCAGCCGCAGCTCAGCAATAACTCCCCACATCATCATGACATCTGCCTCTGTTGCGCCAGGGCGCATACAACCGACCATTACCGCAATATTACTACCAAGTGAGGCGGAACGAATGCCGCAAAATTCGCGCAACGCCATGCCGGCGTTTATAGACATACCATTGCGGTAATATTACGCCGATTTGCCGGCATGGTGTGTCTTGTAAAAAGGTCTAGTGTGACGTAGATCTGTCAGGCTTTTCAAATCCTAGAGGTTCACCATCTATTTTCTATCTGAAGCTAATGAAGGAAATAGGGGTAGGAGACTGTTTACATGTTCAGCCTGCATGAAAAACTCAGAGTGACCAATTATAATCAGAAATAAAAAATATATATAGTTTTTAGTGAATTTAGCCAATAAACATTTCCATTTAAAAATGCATGTCATGAGCAGCGAATGACAGCATAAATAAAAACAACTTGACTTGTTGTACCCTTTGACCTCTTGGTGTGCTGGAAGTATTTTGTCTCTGATTAGTTTTCAGATTTTCAGTTTTATATGCCTCATTTATTAAAACAGCTGAACCCTCAAGAATGCACATTTAATGATAAAAATCTCAGATTTCTGACTTTTTACATCTGAGATTAAAGGGGCATTGTGGAAGTTTGACAGCCAAAACATGTATAGAAATAATAAATTTCTTCTTCATACATTCTCCTGCAATGCCCTGGTCCTGTAGAATGAGCCCTGGCATTTTTACTGTGATTGCCCGTTTTTCTGTAAAATCATAGAAAAAGAGAGCTGCTCGGGTCGAGCAGGCTGCTTCATGCGCGTTCACGCTCAGGCATAGCCCGTTGCATTTGCTATCCGTAGCCACTTTGTTGCTCGCCTAGTGATGAACCTAGCTACATTTCTGAGGACCCTTAGCTACTTTCTGTAGAACTTTCTTCTAGATATTTCCTGCAAATTAGCAACAAAATAAACATTTTCGCTCCGAACTGTTCTTTGAACGTTGTTTCAGCTGTCATCAAGGATATAAATGTTACAGATGCAAAAGATGTCACTGGTGCTTTAGCTCACCTAGTAAGATGTTAGACTCGTGTGCAGAAGACCTGGGTTTGATTCTGGATGTGAACATAGTTTATTTGGAGTTTCTTTTTTACATTAATGGTATATTTTTTACAGTAAGATGCCCAAATTTTTATTTGAGACTCGCCAAAAGGCATTGAATTCACAGATAAAAAAGATGTGGGTGCAACTTTCATTTTGGAACAATTTTTCAAGCAAGGGAATGGAATGATCTGAGCATGCAGGAGGACTGACCCATCATAAACCTTTGTTTGTCGGCTGTGCTGAAGAGAAAGGTACAGAACCAAATTATTTAATTATTTAGCTGCGCGTTCTCCTGCACTCTGTCCTCCGGGCCACACACACACACACACACACACACACACACACACACACACACACACACACACACACACACACACACACACACACACACACAAGGGACTGTCTCAGCTGTTGTTTTCGTTAAGGAGTGTGCACGTACAGCAAGCGCGCCTCGTGCATGAGCCTACTATTGAAGCTGCTGTTACGCTTTTGGCCTGAGGGGGCAATCGCAAGCATAAAAATTCAAAACTCCATAAAGTCCCTTTAAAGTCAGACTTCTTTTTCTTTCTTTTTATTTTGAGTGGCCCTAATCCTCTTCTGTACCTACGGTGCTCTTCTGCAGTCCTCTTCTGTATATACAGATCACTGAGAATAAAACAAGAAAAGAAAAATAACTCTAAATTTAATCACAGAAATCTGATATTTTTTCTCAGAGCTTTTAAATTAAAGTCTTTTCTTCCTTTTTTTTACAGCCTGACTTGTTTTTCCCTTACCACATTTAATTAAAAAATCAAATCAAATGTTATCTTTTCAGATTTATCAAACAAGAACACTTACCACCAAAGAAGTAATGATTGATGATTTATTCGCCTTTCCCTATAAATCATGATAAACTGGTGATATTTTCCTTCTTCACTTGAAGAATAAAATAAATCAACTTCTCTTATTTTTCACGTGGCATCATATCAGCAAGAGTCTCCAGCAATCCATCAGTGTCTGAAATTCCATTTTAATGTCAAGATGCCCTTTAAAATGAGGCCAGCCAAAGACTGGAAGGAAATGGTTTTGAGATGACAACTGGTGATATTAAAGGCTCGGTGACAGAAGGGGGCGCAAGCAGAAAAAAATGGTGTGCGCTCATCTTTCCAAATGAATCTGATTAATCTGAATAATCAGAAGTTAAAATGTAAACAGTGAGACAGAAACTGTCTTCTAGTTTAGAATATTTAAACAATTTTGCTCCACAAACCCTTTTGCGGAGGTGTGGAACAAGAGTCCAGTAAAGGCCAATGTACTTGTGGGATCTTCAACTCAAAACCTCGAAGAAAGAATCTCAATTAAACATGAAAATCAGGATTTACCATGTTTAGTGTTCTTAGTACAGAACTAAACAACAGAACACCTTGCTTCAGAAAGCAGAAGCTTCAGTGCAGAGGGGTGTGATTGGACCTTAACAGGTCAAAGGTCTCCTGTTCGTTAACACCTTAATGATAAGGGATGCTATTTCTTTTTCAGGACAGAAATGTTCTTAACTACATCTAGTTAATGGGAGTCTTGAGAGTTAGGCTCTCCAACAATACAATGTTGCACTGGATGGGATTCCCAGATGGTTTTAGAACTATTCACAAGTATTCAATGCTCTCCAGCAGCACGGCACCAAGAGAGGACATGATTCACCCTGAGATGCTGAAGGATTTGTAGGACTGTAACAGTAGGGCTGCACGATATTAGGAAAACCTACGATATTCGATAACAGTACTTAATATTGCGATATCGATATTACTCACGATAAATGAAACAAATACTAAAGTATGCAGTGTTGATGTCGTCTGGGGTGTGACGTCTGCTCTGGGTTCAAAGCAAACAAAAACTAATGCATGAATTCCATTATAACATACCATTTTTATTGCAAAAATATGCAGCTGCACCTGCTACTGTATTAGCAGCAAAACAACAAACTGCATGCATGCAGTTTCTCAGTGACTTTAAAACATCACCTCCACCATAAAACTTGTTCTGATGCTCCAAATACAGAAAAACATCCCTTACCAGGGTTTTCTGAATAAATAAAAATATCAGAAAATAAGTTTAAATGTTAAATAATAGTTAACATCACTTACATGCAACAGCAAATTCTCTCATTGCTACTGAACATTTTCTCCACTTATGTGGTTATGATATAAGGCTGTTGCTGCAATTGGGAAGTGATCTGTGCTGGGCCAAACTAGGAGAAAATTAAGATTTTTTGAGGGACAGAGAAAAAAAATTGTCTCCCTTTCAGAAGAGGAACTGGCAAAAAAACTACATGGAACATATGTGAAAACGTTTGTTTTTAACCCCAAATTGAACAAGTTTACCTAGATCTTAAAAAGCAGCTCAG
Source organism: Nothobranchius furzeri (assembly GCF_043380555.1). Classification (NCBI taxonomy): domain Eukaryota; kingdom Metazoa; phylum Chordata; class Actinopteri; order Cyprinodontiformes; family Nothobranchiidae; genus Nothobranchius; species Nothobranchius furzeri. The sequence continues at coordinate 45,237,982 of NC_091757.1, forward strand.
ATGACGAAACTGCAACTATGATTCTGATAACAAGCTAACAAATTGAACTAAGAAAACCGGCTAGCAGAACTTCTGACTGACAGTTTATGTGCAGCAGCAAATCAACTATCCTGATTAACAAGGTTGTAAAAGCTCATAAATGAAAAATCACTTTGATGTGTGGGGGAACTTTTCCAGGCCCTCTTTAGCAGGGTGGGACTGGGAGGAGAGTGCTGCTGTAGCCTTTTAGCTGGAAGCTAACCGGAGCCAGAAACCTCAGCACAAAGTGCGTTCGTTAATCTGAGCCAGCATGACGAACAAGGGAAGCGAGCGGCAGCGGAAAGCGGGGGCGGAGCGGAACGGAGATAGTGGAATTTTGGGGATACAGTCTGTGCTGGAGCGGGTGAACCAGGCGGCCCAAAGTAAGCACAGCCCGGGAAGCTCCGCTCAGCAGCACCGTCTTCGACGCTCCGGTGTCGGCGCGCGGAGGAAGTGGTGGTGCCGAAAACAAGAGCGGTTATGTAAGGGCTGGCAAACATCTCAACCTTCGGATGGAGACAGCCGAGCAGCGCGGGGCAGCTCGTAGGGGGCGGGCGTATTACGTGAACGGACCCATCTGATTGGCCGCCTATCAGAAGGGCTACATTTGATTGGTCAAATAATACTTCCACGTAAAAAACAGAGCTGGTTTACAAAAAGTTGATGTGTATGACATGGATGGAAATGTTTGAACCAAACATTTATCGCCGTTTTGACGTGCTTTGCGATGGGCCTATCGCACGTCCTGTTATCGCGATGACGATAATTTTTCGATATATTGTGCAGCCCTAGTTCACAGGCTTTTGCAGTGTTGCAAAGAGTAGAATCATAACTGTCAGGTAGTAAAACAGGAAAAAAAAATGAAAGGGGGATTTTTCCCACCTGTAAGGCAATCACTCTGTTCAGAGCAGTGTCTGAGTTTTACCTCCTGGACCTCTCTCATTGTGACCCCAATAGCGTACTTTACAGTAGTTAAAAATAGATCCTGATGTAATGTCACAATGCATTCTGGGATGTAGCCCTAGACAAACAAGTGTGCATTTTGCATGGGTGCCAGTGGGAAAGGTCTTACATCCAATAATGAAGAGCCGATACTAGCAACACTTACAGATGGGGATTTATCCAGGAGACGTCAAATGTAGAGTAGGCTATTAACATTCAGAGAAGTTAAAGGGGGCATATTATGGCAACCTTTTGCATCCTTTTGTGCTGCGTGGGGGTCTCTCCTGCCAACACTCCAAACATGAAGAAAAAAACATCTGTTTTCTGTCAGTGTTTGGTTTTAGCAATTGTGTGCCTAAAACAAGCTTTTTCAAAATGTCCCCAGTTGTGATGTCACAACAATAAAATTTGAATAGAACCACCTCTCGCTTGCATCGGATATCAGAGTTTCTCAGCTTATAGCAGCTAGAGTGAAGGGTGGACATGGCCAGTTCCAACTTGTTCTTCTTAAAGTTTCAGAGACCAGAAATGGCTTATTCTGGAAGATAGTGAAAATGTCAAGTATAAAACACATGAAATCGCATTATGTGGGATTTTGTACAAAGAACTTCATAAACCTTTTTGTAATAACATACAACATACATAATATGAATGCAATGAGGCAAATATTTAACAGTTGTTTTTTTTTTAATCAAAAGGTCAAATTAATAGTCTCGTCTTCCTCCGCTTATCCGGATCCGGGCCGCGGGGGCAGCATCCCATCTAGGGAGCTCCAGACCGTCCTCTCCCTGGCCACCTCCACCAGCTCCTCTGGCAAGACCCCAAGGTGTTCCCAGACCAAATTGGAGATGTAACCTCTCCAACGTGTCCTGGGTCGACCCGGGGGCCTCCTGCCGGCAGGACATGCCCGAAACACCTCCCCAGGGAGGGGTCCAGGAGGCATCCTGACCAGATGCCCAAACCACCTCAACTGACTCCTTTCAATCCGGAGGAGCAGCGGTTCTACTCCGAGTCCCTCCCGAATGTCCGAGCTCCTCACCCTATCTCTAAGGCTGAGCCCGGCCACCCTACGGAGGAAACTCATTTCAGCCGCTTGTATCCGCGATCTCGTTCTTTCGGTCATTACCCAAAGCTCATGACCATAGGTGAGGATTGGGATGTAGATCGACCGGTAAATCGAGAGCCTGGATTTCTGGCTCAGCTCCCTCTTCACCACGGCAGATCGGCTCAGTGTCCGCGTCACTGCAGATGCTGAACCAATCCGCCTGTCGATCTCCCAATGCCTCCTACCCTCACTCATGAACAAGACCCCGAGATACTTAAACTCCTCCACTTGAGGTAGGACCTCTCCCCCGACCCGGAGTTGGCAAGCCACCCTTTTCTGGTCGAGAACTATGGTCTCAGATTTGGAGGTGCTGATCCTCATCCCAGCTGCTTCACACTCGGCCGCGAACCTACCCAGCAAGAGTTGAAGGTCAGAGCTGGATGAAGCTAGGAGGACCACATCATCCGCAAAAAGGAGAGACGAGATTCTCCTGCCACCAAACTCGACACACTCCACACCACGGCTGTGCCTAGAAATTCTGTCCATAAAGGTAATGAACAGAACCGGTGACAAAGGGCAGCCCTGGCAGAGTCCAACCCTCACCGGGAACAGGTCCGACTTACTACCGGCTATGCAGTCCAAACTCACGCTCCTCTGGTAAAGGGACTGAATGGCCCTTAACAGAAAGCCACCCACCCCACACTCCTGGAGCGTCCCCCACAGAGTGCCCCTGGGGACACGGTCATAAGCCTTCTCCAAATCCACAAAGCACATGTGGATTGGTTGGGCAAACTCCCATGCCCCCTCCATCACCCTTGCAAGAGTATAGAGCTGGTCCACAGTTCCACGGCCAGGACGAAACCACATTGCTCCTCCTCAATCTGAGATTCAACTATCGATCGGACCCTCCTCTCCAGTACCTTGGATTAGACCTTTCCAGGGAGGCTGAGGAGTATGATCCCCCTATAGTTGGAACACACCCTCAGGTCACCCTTCTTAAAGATGGGGACCACCACCCCGGTCTGCCACTCCACAGGAACTGCCCCCGATGACCACGCAATGTTGCAGAGACGTGTCAACCACGAAAGCCCTACAACATCCATAGCCTTGAGATACCCAGGACAAATCTCATCCGTCCCCAGGGCTCCGCCGCTGTGTAGTTGTTTGACTACCTCAGCAACTTCTGCCCCCAAGATTGGACAGTCCATCCCCAGGTCTCCCGGCTCTGGTTCCTCCTCAGAATGCGCATAGGTGGGATTGAGGAGCTCCTCAAAGTATTCCTTCCACCGTCCGACTATAGCCCCAGTTGACGTCAGCCGCTCCCCATCCCCACTGTAAACAGTGTGAGCGAGTTGCTGCCTTCCTCTCCTGAGGCGCCAGACAGTTTGCCAGAACCTCTTTGGAGCAGATCGATAGTCTTTCTCCATGGCCTCCCCAAACTCCTCCCACGCCCGAGATTTTGCCTCGGCAACTGCCACTGCTGCACCCCGCTTGGCTATCCGGTACCTGTCTGCTGCCTCTGGAGACCCACAGACCAGCTACGCCCTGCAGGCCTCCTTCTTCAGCCTGACGGCTCCCCGAACCTCTGGTGTCCACCAGCAGGTACGAGGGTTGCCACCACGACTGGCACCGGCCACCTTGCAACCACAGCCAGCAACAGCCACCTCAACAATCGCAGAGTGGAACAAGGCCCACTCGGAGTCAATGTCCCCCACTGCTCTCGGGACGCGGTCAAAGCTCTGCCGGAGGTGGGAGTTGAAGACCGTCTTGACAGGTTCTTCTGCCAGGCGTTCCCAGCAGACCCTCACTATGCGTTTGGGTCTGTCAGGTCTACGCGGCATCTTCCCCTGCCATCTGGTCCAACTCACCACCAGGTGGTGATCAGTTGACAGCTCCGCTCCTCTCTTCACTCGGATGTCCAAAACATACGTCGCAGGTCAGATAGACTACAAAGTCTATCATCAACCTGCGACATAGGCGACCTGCGACCTAGGCTGCTCTGGTACCAAGTGTACCCATGGGCATCCTTATGTTCAAACATGGTGTTCGTTATGGCCAAACTGCGGCTTGCACAGAGGTCCAATAATGAAACACCACTCGAGTTCAGATCAAATTAATATTTTCTTTTATTGTTTCTTAGTTATAAAGGTCACAGAATGATGTGATATGTGAGGTTTTGTGCAAATGGTTCATATTCCTGCACAATTATTCCAAAAATGCATGTATTCCTGTATTCAGCCAACAAAGCCTATGCTATGACATTAAGGATTTTACTAAACACACAAAGCTGAGCATCAACTCCCTTCCTGGAAACTGCATCTAAACTTTTTTCCTTTTTTACGTTTCTTTTTCCCTAATCCCAAAATCTGGAAAGCTCAGAGGTTCCACCATGAATTTCCAAAAACCCAACATATCTGTGCAAAACCGAAGTAGGTTAAGAAGATTCTGTCGTCACAACAAATGATGCAGATCGTGCCCCTTCACTTTTGGGCACATCCCCAAGCAGTGCTAATAATCCTGCCTGCAAACAAGCTGTCAGTTTTACTACGAATGTAAACCTTGTTACTGGAATGCTGTTCGCAGAAATGTCACTCCAGGTTGGGGGTAAGGAGGCCCGAAAGTGGCTGCCCTCTAAAGGTCACAGCCATCACTCTGAATTAAAGCACATTTAAAGCAGTGGCAATACTGAGCATTGCTACACGTAAACATGCATGTGAAACAGCTTTTCCTTCTGATTCTATGAGCTCCAAATATAAGAAATTCATTGAAAATAGAAACAATGCTGGAAGTGCTGCAGGGGTGTAAGAAATTTTTATCTGATGCTCTCACTGGTGCTCTTCAGCCAAGGGATCCACATGAATGTTGGGCAAAAGGAGATCTGAGGCACTCAGGAGATACAAAATTAAAAATCCTTTATTGGTGCATGGCTTAAATAGTTAAAAACATCAGCGCCGACGCATTTCAGCCCACAGAGCCTTCGTCAGGGCTCAAAGTGTTTGTAGGTCTTCTCATACGCGTTGGCACTAATGTTTTTAACTATTTAAGCCATGCACCAATAAAGGCTTTTTAATTTTGTATCTCCTGAGGACCTAAGATCTCCTTTTGCCCAACTTAATAAATTAATTATTTTATACTAATTACATATTACTTTCAAATCTCAGAATGTGCTTTTGCAGGAAAATGTAGACAACCAACAATTAACTGGCTCATTTAGATAAATGTGTGGTATCTAATCTAATCTTAAGGTTAGTTCTCAGTTAGTTATTACAGCTCTCTGATCCTCAGCTGATAAAATAACCTTCTGTTGCTCACAATGTCCTGGCTGTGAGGTACAAGTTAACCCTGGAGAATTGTTCTCGTGTTGCATAAAACAGCTGTTTGCAAATCTCTAACCAGGCTCAGCTATTTCTGTACTTTTTTCTCTGTTACAACTCATAAAATGTAGTTTTGATCTTTTCTGGGCCTCCAGGTGATAACAAGTTGGTTAGGCCTCTGTGAGAGAAAAACTGGAGACCAGGGGTCAACAATTCCCATCATTATCCTTACTTTGGATGAAGTTCATTATTTTTGCAAGATTATTGATGTTTTTTAATATATTATTAATACATTTTCAGTGGTCTGTAGTCGGAATGAATGCCCTGTAAGTTGTTATCTGGGGGCAAAAAGCTCTGGTGCACCTGTTTGAGGACACAGACATAAGCCGGTGGAGAAAGTAGCTTCAGGCGGCAGGTTTTAGAGTCTATTTTCCTGATATTTAAATAACAGAGGCCTGAATGAGCTGCTGCCATGTGGTTGGGTAAAGGAGTAAAAACTGATACCAATATTTTACGATATTACATTTTACGACATGTCTCAGTCAATGTGTGTGCCTCTCTCCCTCGCAAAGCTGACGGAGCAGCATAAATTAGGCTTAACTCTGGGGAAGAAACCTCTGGTGCATCTATATGAGGATGTAGCAGTCAGCTGGGACAGAAAGAAGCTTCAGAGGGCAGGATTGGAGCCTTATTTCTGGACTTTTGGACATCTCACCTCTGATTGGCTAACAACACGACTCTACCACTGACTCCATTTACTTTGCAATGTTGATGTTATATCTCCACAAATAACGTTCTGCCATGTGGTGGAGTTGCTAATGCTAACAGTTAGCTTAAACTAGCCAAGACATTCTCTGCTGTTTCCTGAACGCTAAACCAACAACAGCCTTTGCCGTCGTTAGTTAAGATGGGTGAGTCAATGAGTGTTAAGTGACAGTGTGACGTAGATCTGTCAGGATTTTTTGAACCAAGTGTTTTTCTGCCCATTTTCATCAGAAGCAAATGCAGGAAATAGGGGTAGAAGACAATTTTCATGTTCAGCCTGTACGTTAAACTCAGAGTGACTGATCATTTTCAATAATAATAATAAAGAATTGTTTCTTAGCGAACCTGCTCTTTAATAGTTTACTTGTAGCTAAACAGTTGTGGTGACGCCATCTCTTGTATCGTTTGATTTTATCTTTTAACAAAACAGTTCCTGTTGAATAAAAATGAGCAAAAATGAAACACAAAGCCTGCAAAGTGAGCCATATTTTCACCAGATTACTGGGGGTCACAGTTAAGCTTTAACAGGAATTCAAAAACAAATCCTCAGTGGAAATAGTAATGCATACTGTAGGTGCCACGTGGAAGGAAAGCATCTCATCATCCAGCTCTCAAGTTCACAAGCATAACTTTGTCTGTAACTCCAAGTTATCTCAGACTTGTGTCAAGCTATAGCAGGTGATAAAAATATCACAAATGAATTAGATCAGGTCATTCTGCTACTGCTTTGAGCGATAGCCTCTCCATGATGTCATGGAAAACCAGAATAAGGGTTTACAAAGGGGGTGTACACCCCTACAGGGGAGCTGTGCTTCTATGAAACAGTTTCTAAGTACTTAAACACACAAATAAACACAATGCTGCTGTCAAAACCTCAATAAAATCTGGAAAATGGTGATAATCTGTAAGATGTTTGTTCACATCAATTTCAGTTTGTTTCTTACGGAAGTGTAGTGACTGACAGATGAGATTTCACCACGCAGGGGTGATCAACTACTCTGTTTGTATGTTTTTAAATGTGATTTCAGCTGATGAATGGGACTCCAACTGAGCCTGCTTCTCCAGGGAAGGGTGCTGTCAGAATCCCAGATGCAATACAATAATAAGAAGTTTGTTCCAATGAGGAGCAATGCTGGCAAAAAGCCCATAGATAAGTGAAAACCTTGTTTTCCACACAAGACCACTTAAACACATCACTAGCAACAAAACTATGAACAAAGCAGGGATTCATTTTTCTGACTGTTTGTTAATGGTATAAATCAGCTTACCAGTGTGAGTGCGTGGAGCAGGTGCACCGAGGTCCTGTCAAAATCCCTGATCCTCAGCTTCCCATGCGGATCCTGGTAGCATATCAGCATGAGTTTCCTTGCAGTCCCTCCCTGGGATTGGCTCTCTTCGCTGGAGTATTCCCTGTCCGTGTGTCCCTCCTTCTTCACTCGCCTCTTCTGCTTCTTGATGCAGCAAAGAGGTTCGAGAGAGAGAGAGAGAGAGAGAGAGAGAGAGAGAGAGAGAGAGAGAGAGAGAGAGAGAGAGAGTGCTTTGCCCCTTGCAGAGCCCCCCTTCAGCAGCAGACTGAGCTGACTGATCGTGGGAGTTGCTCTCTTTCTCTGTTCTAGCCTGAAAATGCAGCACAGAGGACCTTTGCCAGTTTCTCAGCTGTGTGCAGTATTGATGGAGTTGCTGAGGGGATGCTAACACAGCATGAATCCTCACCGTTCCCTGCTCTCGTCCTTTAACCCCTCCTTGTCTCTTTCCCGAGCTCAGATCCCCCTCTTCTCCCCTCTTAACTGCTTGTTCTCCTCAGACCTGTTCTGCATCCCCTTCAGATGTCAAAGTCCTGACTTGCCAGTTGAAGTAGATCAATGACTTCCAGCCTTCCCTACTACTCTGCATGCTGACTGTCCATTCTTTGCATTGCACGCTTTTCTCACGTGTATCGTGTCAGCTGTTATTAAAACCTACCACAACCCTGACTGCAACAAACACTGTCACAGCTATATCGCAGCAGTGCAAGAAAGAGCAGAAGTGCAGGTGTTGCAGAAAAATGCAGGTTCAGTCAGAAAGCAGAGCACCTTATACACACATTATCCCCTTTAGATATCTGCAGGATCAAAGTCACACAGTTAAGAAAGGCAGAGAAATTCGTTGAAAATGATGATTACAGTAAAACAGAATATAAATCGTAAAAACATTTTTATCATTATCACAAATGTTTGACAGATATTCACAGAGTTAAAAACACACTGACCAAATGGTGTTATTGTATTTCTACAGGGTGCGGACAGATACTTGTGCACTTTAGAGTTGGTGTGTTTGTGCTTCTCTGCGTGAATGCACGTGTCGAGCCATAAAACAGCTCAGACTCACTCACACAGATACGACAATACACATGTATAAAAATACAGTTTTAAACACAATCTGGGTCAGATTACACTCATCTATTTGTTTGTTTGATGGTACATTCTTAAAATTCATTTCTGAACAGAAATTCACGTCTCAGCAGAGGAGATAAAGAAAAGAGTGCAGGAGACGGAACAAACAGACGTCTGAGTCACCAAACTGATTATGAGAGAACAAAACCTCTCCTAAAGATAAGTTACCAACCCGTCCCTCTGATGGGTGCATGAGCGTTCGGGCTCTCTCAGGGTGACAAAAGGTCACTTTGCATTTGACGTTATGGAAACAACTCTCAGTTTATTGAAGGTCAAATCACACAAAACTAAAATTTAGAAATCAATGAATCAGACTAAAATTTAAATTAACCTGTCAAATCAAAGCCTCACAGAATTCATGATTTAGACTAAAGTCTATTTTACGAAAAAACCTAGTGACCCTGTTACTCATTAAAGTAACACGTCTAATGTGAAACAGCAGAATTCATTAATCATAATATTTAACATTTTTTACTGAATAATTAGCCACAGATTAGTAGAGTTTACTCTGTGACAAGAAACTGAGGAAGAGACAGCTGAAGAACAACTGTTTAATGAAGTTATCTGATCTGTGAACACTGCAGGTAACACGCTGAGTATTTAAAAAAAACTTTTGTTGAACTCCTCAGATTTCACACTTGCTCACAGTCTTATTTTTTACTTTCAGCTTTGAAAGATCAAATCTAAATAGAATTGTGAAAAATACAACAAGATCAAATAAAAAACTGTTGAAACGTTTTTAATCAGGACCTTTGATCTTGACATTGTCATGATCTGTGTCCCTCTGGTCCCCAGCCCCCTCCTGTTCTCCCCCTTTGTGTCTCATTATGATCCCCAGCTCTCTCTAGGGTTCCCTCATGTTTCCCTCTAGTCACTCCCTAGTAGTTCCAATTTGATTTTGTATTAGTCCTCCTCTGTTTATTAGTTGTTTATATTTGCCCTTAGTCTTTAGGTTTAGTTATTCAGTGTTTTATAGGTTAATGTTTATCTTCCCTCCTACTTAGTTATTTCCCCCATTTAGGTTATTGATGGCACCTGTCTTCCCTCCAGATCTCACACCTGTCACCTGTTCCCCTGATTACCTCCCTCTGTGTTTAAAAACCCTGTCTCGTCCCTCAGTATTTATCGGTCCATTGTCTTTTGTCAGTGTTGTTTTGTCCCCCTCTAGTTACGATAGATCCTGGCTCATGTGAGAGCTTTTGTTTTGTCTACAGAACTTTAGATTTTTGACCTTGTGTCCTATAGTCTTTGTTTTTTTAGTTCTCATCCTAATAAAAGGATTTTTTTATTTGAATGGCCTCTCCTGCCTCGAGTTGTGGTGTTCTGCATTATGGGTCCAATCCTCATGCGCTCGCAGCGTGACAGACGTCTCTTTTAAAGTTTTAATCCAAAATCTGAACCACCCTAGCAGGAGGCACCAGTGTGAGCCATTGATAGTTTGTTTTAGATTACAAGCTAGTTGGCTCCAACAGAGATGTTTCACCGCTGCCACTCGGTTGCTTGGCAACATCACATTGTGGTTTGTGGCAAGATGTTGTAGCATAAAACTAAACTGCAACACTGGCTTAGTTTGGTTTTTTAAATATCACATAAAGCTATTCTTCCAATGAAAATGACATTTTTACAAGTCTGAATTAAATTTAAAATACTGGACCAAAAATTTCTACCAGAAAAGAAAAGCACTGTTTAAGATTTCCACAATTCATTCTTTATTTGGCACTATGATAATGTCATTGTGACTTTCTCCCAGTGAGGAAATCCATTTTCAGATACCCACAGTGTTTCTATAAATTTATGAAACTTAAAAACCCAACATGCGTGCACACACACACACACACACACACACACACACACACAAATGAGTACGATGGTTTCATTATTAATGTTGGATGTGAATAATCACATTCTATATAGCTGAAATATTCTTTTCTGTCAAGAATTTTGTTTAAAAGACCCCCTCATTATATAATAAGTTGGCTTACCATATTTATGTCTACTCCTTTTTTCCTTTAAAGGCATACTATACCATTTTTTCATATATTTAAACCATTTTCTTGAGCCAGTATGTGCTAATACGATCCTTTACAGGGTTAATGAAACGTCACCCAGACCCCCATCACCCTCTGTGGCCAGAATATCACACTTGCAACTTCAGAGTGCCAGTCCGATCCCTGATGGACTTTGTAAAACGGAGCTGACATAACTGGTGCTGCAGTCTGCTTCCAGCATGTTTCCTGCATGTTTTATATCATGAACATGGGTGATTTGTGTGATTTAGTGATGAACCACTTCTGTCTACACCAGTAAAGGCTGGGGAGACATTTCAGCTGTTAGTTTAAGGTACTAAAAAGATGAACGCAAAGCAAGGAGATAAGTTTGACTTTTGCACTTTCACTAACAGAACACTAGAGGGTGCTAAAAGCAAGCCAAAACTGCAAAGTATCCCTTTAAGAAGGGTCAGAATGGAGTTGTATGGATTGGTCAGAACAACAGAATTCCAATCGGAATGAGTGGAAAAGAGATTTCCTTTTTTATTATCTCTTACAAAAGGGATGACCCAAAATCTTAGCAGAGTGGCTCTTAACAGGCAAGCAGACCAGAACAATTACTCAGCGATAACAGTGAGTGTATCTAAACAAGAAAAACGTTATCTACTGTGCATGAATGGGCAGGTGACACACCATGACAACAAACCTTACAGAAACGTGTTGTCCTTTGATTTGGGAGAAACAGTCCATTCCAGCATGATTATATTGGCATTTATTAAATCCTTTCTCATTTTTATGGTCCTTTTTTTCTTCCCAGTGATTGTCACATTTATGAAAGGCTGAGGAATAAATCTAAGTTTGAAACTCCCCCCAAAAAGTAGCTGAAAGAAAACAATGTGTTCAAACTTAGACGTCTAAAAGATTAGGTTTTATTTTGTTTGCCTTTCATATCAAATATTTTTTACCAAGTCAACATTGTGTAGTTCCTTCCATTATTGAAAACAATAAAAACAGCTGGTCTTGAAGGGTTTTAGTGAGATCTTTAAACACAGTTGCACCAACATTTCTGAATTTACAGGAACGTTTAACCTGCAGAGATACGTTTTGCAAAAACAGAAAGAACACAACAGCGGCCTGTAACATTTTAGTCGTCTGTTCTGTTTCTCATCAGAGCCACAAGCTTTCTCCCGTGTTTCAAATGAGATTCCAGGCATGTTTGATCTGGAAATAACTTCTAAGCTATAAAACTTCTGTCTTCAGGTAATGCTTTGACCGGTGCTTCACCTGCGGGCTGTTGGGCTCACTTGCAGTTTGCAGGTCGTAGTCCCCCATGCACACGGCCACAAAAAACAGGGTTCCTCCAATCACCAATCCAAAGCCTCCAATCCATCCAGAGAACATTGCCTCTCCATATTCCCAACGAGGCATCACGTCAGGAAAACCCTCGTCCCAGAATTCCACCACGGTCGTGTACGCCACGACAGAGACGGAAGCCAGAGTAGCGAGCCCCGACACCCAGGTCAGCACTCCGCTGAATATGAGGAGCCCTCTCTTTACATTAGGCTGACCCACAAACACCTCAACCCCCTCCAGACCAGGGAAGGCAACCAGCATGGCAAAAGCTCCTGAGCCATCAGATATTAGCATGAGCACCCTGGAGATCTGCAGATCGATCGGCAGTCCCAGAATCGAGTCATAGGCTTTACACTGAATCCCCTTCTCCTCCGTGTAGAGGCAGGTGAGCCACAGCCCAGAGAACCAGTTCTCCACCTCGTTCAGGTCAGAGTTCATCGTTTTCCACAGGGGCAGAAAAGTGGTGACCAGACATGTGACGAAGCTTCCAAATGTCAAAAAGAGCGCACTCCTTTGCATCATTTTAGTAGTTAAAAACACCATCTTCTGCTTCCCTTTGGTGCACAAAACAAGTCTGTGCTGTGGTTCTGCGGTTCAGATCTATGTAAGAGTGTAACTGTCTGAGTCTGTGACCCAGCCCAAATGCTGCAAAGGCCCACTACTTCAGCCTCTTTAATAAAACGCACCTGATAAGAGGGAGATCATCTTGGACTGGGACTCAACAAAAGACCCTCTGTTTGGTTTCAACGTTCAATGTCATCACTGAGAATATTGAACTCTGTTTTAAGATGAAACCAAATACGTCCAGTGAAATTCCAGGCTCAGTGTGTGTGTGTGTGTGTGTGTGTGTGTGTGTGTGTGTGCGCACACGCGTAGAGATTTAAACTTAAATGAATGTGCACGGGAGACACACATGCACACATGAAGAAAAAGACAAAGTGATCCCAGACATGCATAACTGGAGCTAGAGTTGGATCACGTCAGATGCACCAACATCATAAAAAACTTTTGTCTTGTTTTTATTCAAGAAATTTAAATTCTAAGAAATCTGAAGAAGAGTGTTTTAACCTGCAAAGTGTCTCAAGTGTCCAGACTGTGAAAAGCACTTTGTGTTCGCTCCATTCATCCTTAGAGCAGTCTGACAGATCCTTTTACTTTGTGAACTTCACTTTGAATCTTTAGAGATCTTGCATGGCTGCCAAAAGGCCCACTGAGTTTACTGATTATTTAGGTCAAGCTTCTTTTTCACAAATCTCCTCGTTCAATGTTGTATTTCATGTCCTCCAAACTTCTCAACGGTCTACAAAAACTTACATTGCATGACACAATAGATGTTGGCTGTACTTACAAATAAAGCTTCAAGCCTTTTTTCAAACACTTTATTTTTATTAAAGGAGAATTAGGCAGTTTTGGCCACAGGGGACTATAGGGCTGGGTGGCCTTTCATTAACCCTGTAAAGGGTCGTTTTAGCACATACTGGCTCAAGAAAATGATTAAAAATATGAAAAAGTTACTAAGTATCTCTTTAAAGTGCAAAAACCTTCAGATGTGAACAGAATTCTCTTAAATAAAGGACCTCATCAGAAACTGAAAATCCACATCTAATACATTATATATGCCTATATTATAGGCTTAACCTATAATACAGGGCTGCCAACATTTCAAAGAGTGAGACGGGGTCACGGGGTTGGGAGCGGACAATTCGCCGACCGTTGGTGGTGGTGGTGGTGGGGGGTATCAATATGGACGTTATTTATTTATACCCTGTACGGAAGAGAGTCACTGACAAGGGGAAAAAAAGAAAGAAAGAGAATTCTTACTTTTTCTCAGAATTCTGACTTTTAACCTCGGAATTCTGACAGGGAATTCTGGGGAAAAAAGTCCAAATTATCTTTCTTTTCTTTTTTTCTTTTCAGTGGCCCTAATCCTCTTCCGTACCTCTGACTTTACAGAGGGAACTGACCTTTGTTTAATACAAATTTTCTTTTCGTGAGGAAAATGTAACATTCAACTCTCATGAACTTCTTCACCTATCATCCATCTATCCATCCATCCATCCATCCATCTATCTATCTATCCGTCCGTCCGTCCGTCCGTCCTGTCTGACAGAGAGCCAGTCCTGGGACATATTTCAAGTTTAAATGTAATTCAACTAATTTAAAGTTTTTTTTAGATCCAAAGAAGTTATCTATGGTTGGTTAGTTATTTAGTGGTTGCAGCTTTAGTGGCTATACTTGCATATTTAATTTAACAAATATATACATAATTTAAAAAGTAAAAGCCTTGTTCTATATTATGGTGCAGTATGGGGGCCAAAATTAAGACTACTGCCCAGCAGCAGGAGGCTATATAAATTCCAAAGCAAACTACTGATCTGGTTAATGATAAGCTGGCGCCGGTAACTGGGAGGCTGATGCTGCTTACTGAGGAATAGCGCCATACTATATTCATATTGAACTTATACGTATAAAATATAACGTTGTTTCTCATGTCACGTAACGTTACGTGATGCAAGTCTGTTCCATTTAACCGTTTTCTTTGACCAAGGAACAGTGTCCTCGTAAGCAAGGCACCTGGCCTCGCAAGACATCGCCTTACGAGGCCAGGCGCCTTGACATTGAGAAACACCTTTACTGTTGTTGATATGGAAAGCTGCCATTTTGGATGTCAAGATCAGAGTTCTGAAATTCTTCAGTTTCCGATTGAGAGGTCCGACTTTGGGGGGCGTTTCATTTGTTTTTTCCTACTCGGAAGTCGGGATTTTCGAGTTCTGAGGACAAATAGAACACACCATAAGACACAAACAGTCTGCTAATGGGGGAAGCAAAAGTTACATTGTTAGAATTCTTAAAACCAATAAAAGAAAACAAAGTTAGCTTTATTTGGTAGTTTTAGAAATTTTAGCCAAGCAGTATTAACTTACCCCATTGGCAGATTGTTTCACTCAAAATAAGTAAATAATAAAAATCATATTTAAGAACATTCACCTTGTTTCAAATAGTGCTGTTATGAAGATAAGAATTGTTTAGAGCAAAATTTAGATAACACGAGGTGTTTTTTTCTTAAAATAAATTTTTGCAGTGTATAAAGTAATTCAGAAGTTTAACATAAACATTAAATTTAAGAGCAACTAAAGGGATACTTTGCAACTTTTTCACAGCCAGTATGTGCTAGAATGATCCTGTGACGGGTTAATAAAAGGCCAACCAGCCCCCAACTCCTCCCTGTGGCCAGAATGTTCCACTTGCAAATTCAGACTGGCGGCCACTCTCTTAGACTTAAAAAAATTGAGTGGACATACCCGGAGCTGCAGTCTGCGTCCAGCACATTTCCTGCATGTTTTAGATCATGTTGTAAAGCGCCTTGGGGGGGGGGGGGGGGGGTCCAGGACTCTAGAAGGCGCTATATCAAATACAGGCCATTTACAATGAACACAGCTGATTTGTGTAATTTATGTTTATGTTTATTTATTTAGCAGATGCTTTTATCCAAAGCGACTTACAATTTATAATCTATAGGGCATGTTGTGATTTAGTGATAAATTACTCGTGTAGACACTAATGAAGGCTGGGGAGACATTTCAGCTGTTAGATTAAGGTGTTATAAAGACAAAACGCACAGCGAGGAGATAAGTTTTGCTTTTGGTTCTGCAAACAGGCACTAAGGGGGTACTAAAAGCAAGCCAAAGCAGTCTAGTACCCTTTTAAACATTGATAGGTATGGAAATTAACTGCATTCTCACCCCCAAAAATTCAAAAAGCTGTTTTTCCAAATTAACCAATTTCACTTTTACAGAAAAAAAAATTAAAAAGCAGATTTTTATTTTTAAGTTTTCTCAACAATTTGGGAAAACAGCTTTTTTTATTACATGTAAAAGTCATCTCGTTAATTCAGAAAAACAGATTATTTTTATTTTGTTCTGTAAAAGTTGTCATTAATTTGGAAAAACAGAACTTTATTTTTAGGGCGAATGCAATATGCTTCTGTACGAGATCTGAGTCAAACACCAACATCTTTCCAATTTAAGAGTAAAAATATATGACTGAAAGTGCTTTATTAAGGCTATAAATGCATTAAACTCCTGTTGGATTGTGCATGTAATATTACAATGATGTTACACTTAATTTTGAAGTATGAATAAAGAAATGTTAGCATGGGATAACCATGAAAACATAGAAAAAATAACAGTAATTACATACAGTAATTCTAATAATTGCTATCTATAAATATAAATAAATAATACAGGTTATGGAGCTAAGAACAATCTAGGTGAGAATAACCGATTACTGCATTCTGACGGCCGATCTGAGAACAAACATTGAAACATAACTGACACATATCTAGTGTCATGTAGCTGCACATCAGTTTAAAAAATACTACCTTATGTGTACTAAATATTTCAGAAAGTACACAAAAAGCAGTTTTTACATTATAATTTTAAGAATAACGTGTTTTTATTTACCTCTGACTGATTTACAGTGAGACAAGAGAACTACTTGATCGCGTAGACAAAAGGCATCCTTCGTTTATGTATCCGAGACATGCAGAGGCAAAAAAAAAAGGGTTTGGGAGGGAATGGATAGAAGTTGGTGCAGCAGATGGATGACTTCTGGCTGAGAGCGATCTTAAATATCTGAGCCCATCTCAGCACACTGCTTGTCTGATATGTGCGTCGCTAGAGACTCAATGATGTCCAACAGCAGCAGCTGGCTGAGAGACCGCAGGTTGGGAAGCTTGGATACCTTTGGGAGGCGAGCAGAACAAAAGAAAATGAAAAAAATGAGCCATAAATTAGGACAAGTTGCACTAAAAATGAGTGATAAGAAGCTGCTGATTTGCACATGCATAAAAAAATGATTAAAAAAAACAACGGCACAAAGAAAAAAGTTGAACAAAAGCCAACAGCAGAGCAGACACTCCAGAGACGCAGAGTGAAAATTGAGCGCTTTGCTGTTTCTTTGGATAACAAACAATAATCAGAGTGGAACTGTGACCCCTCATCGTTCTATGATGAGGTGCTTACACAGCCGGCCGCGCTGTAAACAGTCTCCTCTCTAAGCAGGAGGAGAGGGGGCATTCCACGAGGAGGTCAGAGGAGACAGTATCCCCACCAGGAGGACGGGACTAGAGGGTTAGCTCAGCTGCAGCGAGTGGGCAGCACACCCCCAGAGCTCCAGATACAAGCCCACCAACCTTGATGAACTGGTGGACAATAATGTGGAGGCAGTGCTTCTTCATGTCAAGAGCCTGGGTTTTATCTGCCGCCTCCAGAATCTGAGGGGGGAGACAGAAGCAAAACAAAAATGTTTTCTTCTGCAGGAAAAACAACAGCGTTGTCCAATCAGGTCCCAAAATAGAAATACCTGCAAGACGTTCTCCACGGTGACGTTCATCTCCAGATTCTGCTTACAGTAAGCCTGCAGACGGTTATTAGAAAAGCCGTAGTAGTACGGTGCAGCAAACAGATAGCTGTTTATCAGGAGTCAAGGTAATAACCCCTAGGTATCACCAAAATAAAGAGGATTTTACATCAAGAACCATCAGGATCTTTGACTTTTTGAGCTGAAGAATTACAAATTTAAACAATGTGTTTATTTTTGAGGGCTAAAATCAGGGAGACTTCACGTAAAATTTTAAATTGTGGCTTTGGAAGGATACAGAGAGTCCTCCGGAGGCATGTTGACGTCGCCGTAGTAGATGTAACGCAGCATGGACTCAAAAGCCTGCTTGCTTGGGACCATTTCACCGATGGATATGTTCACCTGGCCATCCTCTGGCATGAAGGAGCGAAACATCGCCTCAAAGTAACTGTGGGAGAAATAATAAAGAAAGAAACTCAGCTGCGTTACTGAGCTGATTGTTGTCATTTAAAATCTGCTTTCTGAGCACAATCAAGCGTGAAAAGGGGAGGAGTCTGTTAAACTTCATGTACATAACGTTTGTACCTGGATCGAGCTGCCAGTATGGCTTTATTAGCGGGCCGCGGGTGACCGTCCAACAGCAGAACAATGTCACAGAACTCCAGGCCACCCCCTTCCAGGTAGGCTTTCATGTCCTGGACTAGGGAGGTGCCGATGTCCACGGGCTGGTCCGAGTACACCCGAGGGGGCGGCTGCTGCTTCCGTCGCACTATCTCCACTATCAGCGGGGTGGAGAGATTCTCAAACTCTTTGGTCATGATCACCTGATTGAAGTGTGATTCCTTCACCACGAAGTTAAGACAGTGTTCCTGGAACATAAATAAATCAATCCTGGAATTAAGGTCAAAGTCAAAAATCGTCTAAATTTCCCTAGTTTATCTAATCCTAAAGAATAAATAATTAAATTATAAACACCAAAATATTCTGACCTTCAACCACTAGGGGGCAGTTAAAGCAAGATTTTCAGTCTTTATTATTATTATTATTATTATTTTATCTGGGTGCACCTTCAGCTGGTCCAGTTGCAGCTTGTTGGCATTTTCACAAACACTCAGAACATTCTGCAGGTCCACCGACGCCTCGATGTACTGCACACACAGCTGCTCCAGCCGGGAGAGCTTAAAACTCAGAGCAAGTTTGTAGACATCCATTATGAGGAGCACATCCTGGACGTGGCCTGTGAGGAGACATGGGATGGCATATGTGTACTTCTAGCTAAAGATGGTCGTAGAAACAAGGGAAGAAATACCTCTGCGGGGGTACTGGATCTTGTCGGTGTAGAGAAACTGCATCAAGACTTCAAAAGGCTGGGCCTCTGCTTCCCTGATGGATACCTCCAGCAGAGGCTGCATGCCCGATGGCCTATTGCCGGCTGGGATATCCCTCGGGCCTCCAGCTGCTCCCTCATCCCTTTCCTCACTGCTCTCCTGTTTGGTTCTCTGCAACGCGGCAAATTATGCAACACTCCTTTACCCAATCCATTCTCACGGAGCACCTGCTAACATTCTATGTGGATATTTGAAACGGTTGTGCCGATTTTATATCACAAGCCTTGATGCTCAAAACTAGCTTTATTTTGTTCCTGTAAAGAAAACTAGTTGTCCTTTTATGTTGCAATTATTTCATTTGCAGCTTCCACTTGGCTTCATTTCTACATAATGTAAAAAGTACCTTCTTGAGTCATATTAATACTTGTGGGGCTAAAACTGTGATTAAGTCCTGTAGTCTCAGGAAACATGAGGCGTGCTGACTCAGACCTGTCGCTGCCTATCCCGGGCCTGCAGGATTTTCCTCCGCAGCCACTGGCACCTCGCGGTCACTATGGCGATATGCCCCAAGACTCTCTCCTCCCTCTGTAAACAACACAACAGGAGATGAGAAAAAACATGTTTACCTTCCATGTGATTTTAATCAGCTACTTCAAAGCTTAACCTCCGTTTTTTCTTTTAACAATTAAGACCCACCTCGCCCAGAATGAACTCCACGTCACAGAACTGACGGTTCTCCCACAGTTTACCGTAATCCTCGTGGAGAGTGCACTTTGGGTAGCTTGAGAACTGCAATGTAAACATTTGAATGTGATCAGTTTTAGACCAAGTTGTCTAAAGAAAATTTACTTTCTTTGTAAACACTCACCTGGAATCTATACATCTCCCCACTGCGAACATTGTTATCCACAGTCCCTCCAAAGATGTACATGGCATCTTGGATCACAGCCGCAGCGTGGAAGAGCCTCCCGCTCGGCATCTGTAGGGTTCAAATTGGTTTTCAGGATGGAAACATCATGCAATGAGCATCAAATAGGACTACAAGCCCAAGTGAAATTATTGAAGGTTTTAGCGACAAAATCAAGAATCTCCTATACTCTAATCGATGAAGTATCTATAAACAGAACAATAATGATAAAGAAAATATAAGGAAAACCATTTTGGTTCATACTTCACTGTCAAAGCTGGGATGGATCACCTCCCAGGTCTGAGAGTCCACATCATAACAGTGCAGCTCATTGGGTAGCGTGTTATCAGCAGCACCTCCAAATACGTACAGGTGGCGGTCAAAGGCGACCATAGTGTGTCCGTAACGTCTCTGAGGAGGTGGAGGAGAGCCCCGCAGCAAGTGCTCCGTTGGGATCCGCGTCCACCTGAGAAGACGTTGGAGTCCTGTGTGACTTTATCCAACACACACACTACTTATGGTTTGACTCATCAGGAAAGGCAATGCTCACATGTGGCCTTTGAATTCAAACTGAAAGAGGTTATTAGTGATCTTGGCTCCACTCTGACCAGAAAACACAAACATCTTATCCCTGCACACCGCTACTGGGAAGTTGCAGCAGGATGGAGGAATTTCACCACTTTGAACAATCTGGCGGTGACAAAACCAAACAGAGAGATATAAAAACATGGATTCAGTCTTTCTGGATCTTTTGTTTTTGTCCATTTTAAATGTGTAGGTGAAGTTAACTAGCCTCTTCCCAGCATGCATGATCACGATCCTGCAGACTGATGGTCCACATGTCGTTTAGTCTACGTACACAGAACATAAACTTATTAGGAACGCAGAGATGAATGTGTAGATGTAAAAACAGAATGTTATCTCACACACCTGGCATTCCCGTCATAGCCAGCAAATATCCACAGCTTGTCGTTGTAGACTGTAGCTCCATGTGCAGATCTGGCCACCGGCAAGCTAAAACAGCCACAAGACTTGTACAAATCAGCTTCTATCCTCACAGTTAGCAAAAAAAAAATTGTTTGATTACATGGAGAGAAAATACACTTTAGACAATTTCACTCTCAAAATTAACATGAGCCCAGATACTGGTGCCAACTAATTTCATATACACAAAAAATAAATGAATATTACCTTCCTTCCACTTTCCATTCAGTCCATTGTCCTGTGGCAAACTTATACTCAAACAGGTCGTTCTTATTTTTTAGGTTTGAATTGGAATATATGTCTCCGGTGTAGCCCCCTGGAAAATAAAATACAGACACCATACTCGTTTATTTCAAAATAATCTAAGTTTTTGCAGTTTTTGCAGATCTAAAATCAGCCAACTTTACCAAAGACAAACATGCTGCTGCCATAGACCACAGCTGAGTGGTGATATCTGGGAGCAGGTGGAGTTCCAGTGGTGAAAGCTCTGTAAGGCACAGTTTTCCACTGGTGTTAAAGTCAGATTCTTGATTTAAAGCGTTTCTTTTGGTTGCTGCAGTCTTACCGACACCAAGAGCAGTCCTTCACATCGAAGCGGAGCAAATCATTCAGCATGTTCTTCCTGTAGGGTGCAACAGAGTTAGAACACATTTATGTATGCAAAAAATAAAAATAAAACACCCATCCCTGTCAACAAATTCTCACCCATTATCTCCTCCAAACACGTATATGGCGTCCCTGTATGCCACAACTGTGTGTTTGCTGCGCCTGTGTGAGGATGCAAAACACCCAGAATGAACAGGGGTCAACACGCAGTATGTCCTCTCATGTCTCTGATCTGACAGTTTGATACCTGGCACCAACAAACTCATCACACGGAGGAAGTCTTCTCCAACGATGGACAGTCTCAAACGGGCCAAAGTTGAGCGTCAAATATTCCACGCTGTCGGAGCAGCTGTGATCAAAATCAACACTCGGGGCGACTTTGGTTGATTTACAAGACATTTCGCTAACTCATCTGATCAAACTCAGGGCCACTCATCTGAAAGGACGCCCTCTGTTAGCGACATTTCTCTGTACAAATGAGCGTTTTATTTCTCTGCTAACGAGATTAAACGCGTGGAAAGAATAAATTGCGCTTTGTTAAAGGTAGAAACTGCGACCCAACTAACAATTAGCTACTAGCTATGCTCAGAGCTAGCCTCGGCTAGCTAGCTATCGTCACGCTATGCTACAAACAACTGAAAGGTTAGCTAGTAGCGGCTAAAGTTACACTAAAAGTTCCGTTTAACCGACTAAATACTTTTTCGATTCGAAATACTTATTTAATGATGTCTTAACGAAGGTACAACATCAGGACTACTGAAATAAAAGGACAGTTATCAGGATCAGATGTCAACCACGCCCCCGTAGCACCGGTGTTTTACCGAAAAATAGCAACCCCCGCAGAACTAGCTCGCCATACACATTGTAACAAGCCAAATAAAGTTGTGTCTTTCATTATATTAAAACACTGATTCTGAAGACTTAAAAAACTTTTACTGAACCCAGTAGTTAAAAAAGGCTAATGAAATGCGCTTCCGGTGATGGGGAACTTTACAAGGCAGGAGTGCCTTTTTCTGATACAACATCAGTGAAGATTCCACTTCCTGTATGTTAATTTCAGAAATGACAAAATAATAATAAAAAGAATAATTTCAGAAATGACTAAAATAGATGCCACATTTGTTGTATATATTTGTCAAGAAAAAATACAAAATTAGTAAATACATTTTAAAATTTCAAAAAATTTTGAAGATGACAATATTTTGCATCATAATAACCAATAGTTGAATTTTTCAAACTGATTGAATAATTTGTGGATTTTTCATTTATAAGTCCATATGAGGCTCATAAATCTAAAAGATCCATAAGATTTGTAATTAATCTGTATATTTTTGATTTGTGATCTTTTTCCAGTCAGATGTTCTTAATAAACATTAACACTCCTGGTATTATGCCTGCTACTGTTTATCCATATAATCATAATAGTACCCACCTGATGTCCTCAGCTGCATCCATAGCGAGTGTCATCTATTTTGCATACTTCATTTTACTTGTAAATAAGAGTTAATGTCTAACACAAAAACTGAAAAAATACTTTAATGGGTCAGAAGGGTACTTTTGTCACTATCCTTCCATGAACATTCTCGTACCTCAGTCAATGTCAACTCGTTCAGTCTGGCATTTTTCATCAAAGAACGAAAAATCACCAACATTCATGAACAATAAATCCAGACCCTGTTTGAGCCTCGGTTTACACGGTAATGGAGGGGTGGGGGATAGTGAGTTTTATAGAATTGTTTTAAACACATTCAAAAATACATTTCAGTAATTTCTTTAGAAATGTGATCACATAATATTTTACATAAAGATTATTGGGGGGAAATCAGAAAGAAGTCATTAAATGAAAGAACACAATCATTATTTAAATACTGAATAGTCTATGGAAAGGCTGAATGCACTGGTCAAATGAATAAAATGTTAAGTAGATGCAAAGTAAGGAGAAATGAAACTGTTACAAAGTAATAAGAAAAATATCTTCTTTTTATTTGGCTGAATCTCTTTTGTTGCTGCAGGTCATCAATGCAAAGCTACGCATACTGTACTGATAAACACGTGTTTAACACTGTTAGTGAGCATCAAGCAAACAGTTTACTGCAGAGCTGACAGGAAGGAACACATTATTAATTGTTGAAACAATTGCATGCAGGAAGTGTTAATGCTTACCGTTATGATACAGGCAGAAAACAGAAATGGGCTAGGACTGCAAATTATTACAAAGGCAAACATTTCATTTAAAAGCAAAACAAATAATTTCAAAAGAATAAAACATATAGTTTGTTCTTGATGGCTCAAATCTATATATGTTTTTTAATATGATTTTCTCATATGAGCGATAAATGGTGGATAGTAGATTACTTATCAAAATTAAGTCAATTTTTTGTCTTCTGACAACTGATAATTCCAAGAAAGCTAAAAAGTTATGAGCAAACCCAGTATAGCTTTTTTGTTCATGTGGAAAAATAAAAATGTTTTTTGTCATGAAACATAAAAATATTTTTGAAGTGTTACGGAAAATTCTATGCACATCTTGGGCAAATTTGCTTTCCATAAACAGTGAAATAAGATGCAATACTTGTCCTACGTTCCACCATTTGTCACAACACTTCACTTTATAGTTAATTTCAAAATAAAATCTTCCACTTAAAAGGCTGAACACCAAAGAGTTGGAGTTTAATGCGTTCATGATTAATTACAATTCATCTGCTGTTTTCAGACAGTCTAAAAAAATGCAGGGATGGAAATGGTTAGGACCGATTTCATCAAAGATCTTAGAGAATTAACCTCGCAGTTTGCAGAAGCATTTCATAAAAACATTCAAGCATTCGAACACCTTAAAATCAACTCACAGAGAAGAATAATACTACATTTCTGGTGTATCGGGTAAAAGTGTTTGTCGATTGTGAAGTGAACACTTTTTAAAGCACCCATCGGGTGAATTACAGCACAGTCTTTTGAAGCCAACATGCTTTTTAGTTAAAAACCAAAAGCGAGAGTTTTCACCCTGTCCTCCCACCAGTCACACACTTTAGTTTCCTTTAAAACATTCTACTAATATCAGCGTTGCCGGTCTTGCTCAAAGTTACCAGTTGATGATATCTCGAACATGGCCCCAAACTTTGGTAATCCACAAGTTCACCCCAAGTTCTGTTAGGTACTGAATCTCTGGCATTAACATCTTACGGCACAGCTTCTGATGTGCTTTGTCCACGTTTTTCTTTAAGTTATAGCCCAAGATTGACTTCTCTCCGATTGGCTGCCAGGGCTGCATGTCTGTCTCGTGGATGCTGCTGGCTTCCACAGCGCGCCCTCCCTCGATGCAGATGGATGCCATCTCTTGGTTCCTCCTTCTGAGTTCTGCCACATCCTTAGCCATGCGTTCCGGCCCGTAGGTGTCGACTTTGTTCCAAAATGTTCGGTTGAAATGTTGGTATAGCTTCCAGTCGATGGCATTCCACTCGAGGGCCTTGGCCCTCAGCTCGGGGCTGAGTTTAGACACAGTGGATCCTTTGCGAGCGTTGAGCTTGAAGAACAACAAGTCATCCATCTCCCAGCAGAGAGCTTCCTTGAGCAGGATCAGCGACTCCTCAAAGTATTCCACCAACATGACCAGATGAAAATGCTCAGAGATAAACTTGATTCCCTCGTCCACCCGCGGATCGTTGATCTCCAGGGTGTTGTCCTGTCCAAAGTCAAAGAACAGCAGATTTTTGAGGTAGAACGAATTGAAGCCCTCTGGATCAAAGTAGCTTTGAGGGTTGAGCAGGAACTCTGTTATCTTATCCTCTCCTGGGATCTTCCAGGTGAACGGCACCAGTCGGCCAAAGTAGTGGAACGACGACTCAAAAAGCTGTGCTGGGTCTCGCAGGATAGTGATGTAGGATGTGTCTGTGGGCAGCAGCTTGGCCACTTCAGGAGCATTGAAACGCATGTGGTTGCAGACAATGTTGAAGCACATTCCTGGTCTGTAATCTTTAACCTGGGAACGCTGGAACAGGGATGGATAGAAGAAGTCGTTCCTGCCATCTGGGAAGGCAAACTTGAGTCGATGTTTCTCTCCGAAACGGAAAAGTATGTTGAGCAAGGTGCTGCTGGCTGTTTTGTGGGTCTTCATGAACATGATGTCAACTTTCGGAGGGCAGGACTGGCTGGTGGATTTATGGGAAGTGTTGGATGGCTTGGGCTGCGGCTGGGATGGCCGGTGGGCACAGGAGTAAGGTACTGGGACACTACAGAGGACAAAAACATTATCATGTGCAACGATAACGTGAAAGGTATTTGCAAAGCCTTACATCTGAGTAGAAAATTACACAGAAACATGGTGTTAACAGGATCTCAGTCACTTCTTCTCTCTAAACAACCACATCTCTAGGAAAAATGAAGAATTTTTTCCATCTTGCTTTTAATTTTTTTAATGCAAGACTGCATAAAATTTTTACACCAGTCTCCATTATCTAGATGTGAATTCCCTTTTCTCTCGACAGAGCTTTTATTCTGCAAAAGAATCACTTCCTAAAACGAAAAGACTCCTCGGGACATACTCTGGCACACTGAGGTGGATGTGTGGATTAGAGAGGCAGTAAATAAGGATCATGCTGCTGGTCAGGAGCGCTCCCAGGATGAGGCCTTTGCACATTGACCTTCCATTCCTCCCCTGCTTGCCAGTCATGGTCCGGCCGGATCAAAATTGACCTTAAAAGACACAAAACACCTCGTTTCAGTTACGTTTCCTGTAAATCAACTTCAAAATCTTTATTTACTGCCCTGTTGTTTTAAATAGAAAGCCATAGAGAATACGATCTGATCATTATGCTCCCAGACAGGGAAGGCTCTTAGATGAATTATTCACTTGTGGATTTAATTGGAAAGTGACTCGATCTAGATTGCTATCTTGGTTCTCTGGTTTCTGGAGTTGAAACTAAACAGGAACAAGTGTAGAGAATAAGACTGCAATCTTTGGTCTCTGGTTTCAACCAAACAATAGTAGAGAAAACGCTTTGTAATGGCTCTTTTTATTACAAGAGAACTGCAAAACGAATGAGCCCCCAAATTTTTAAGCCTGTGACCTGGAATGATTACCCGAGTGTTCTGTACCCTGCAGAATAAATAATGCACCACTGTGGTAAACGATACAGCGTTCTCCCCTGCAGACGGTGGTAAGACGAGCTATCTGCTGACTCAGCTACATGACTTACAGCACTTGAAATTTGCAGCTTTGGGTGAATTAGAGTTCCACGCTGTCCTCATGAGGGACGGCGGTTTTCCTAGAGCTGTTGGGACACACACTGTCCAAACAAGGGAGCATCATTCAGTCTTTATTTCAAATACTTCAACTAGGGATGCAAATTATTCTTTTACTCCGGTATTTGCACGAACTGTGGAGCTGTTTTGCACCAACCTCATTAGCACGTATTGTTTCAAAGCAAACTAAATGTGACCTTCAATCACCTGACCATAACGTTCAGGAGCTGATTTGCGTCACGCAGAAGGAACAAGTGGACTGAAACGTTCCAGAGTCGTTCGGACATGAATCACAGCTGGGAACAGCTTGTGATGTGAGGAACAGCCCGGCGGAGGACAGCTCCCTGCTGCTGGGAGCACTGGATTATCTGCTGGGTGTTGCAGCGAGCGTGAGTCAGACCAAATAACACGCCGTCTTCTTCCTGCGGTGAATGACTACACTGTTATTTGTGGGTCTGGCCGTAAAAGCCCATGAGCGTTTGATGATCACATATCGTGTGTTATCAGGCTGGGTTTCAAAATGTGCGTTTTGATTAAAGTTGAGCAATTATTTTAGATAGATAGTAACTGGTTTATTACCAAGTCATTAGGATAGGAAGTAGCTCAAAATAAACTCTTAAACAAATCAGATGATTAACATTAATATTAAAAACTTTGTTTTAGGTTGTAGTCGTTTAGAAAAGTTCAGTTTGACTGACTCCCCCTTTTCTGGTTTCAAGTTAACAGCAAGAACTAAATAATTTTATCAAATTTTTTACAATTTTAATTAAATTGAAACACTTCTCAGTCTTTAAGAAATTATTTTATTGTGTTTCCTGTTTTATTTATCCTGTTATGGATGCATTCTTCCTTGGATATCAGGTTTAGGTAGACCCCCTGTGCACGTTAGTCCCTCACACAGCTGAGTTTACATACAGGGTCGAGATTTTTCTATCTGAGGTTTATGCAAACATCCGTCCTCTAACAGCAAAAATGCTCTTTGTTTTTCTTTCTGTCTGGACTCTAAATGGGCTGTTAAAAGGGTGTATGCAGCTGACCATAACAGGAGGTGTGAAAAGGTCAATGTTTCCAGACAGGTTTGAGTTTTTGTAAAATAAGAAAGTAGCTTGTAGTCTACACGTTGATCCAGGAAGGACGAATAACTTCTGCTAAGTTTACAGAATTAATTTAACTTCAAAGCCATGCATGTTTTCATTTCAGGATAAAAGCATTTAGATTAAAGTCTGTATTGATTTAGTAAAATTTGACTAAATAGATTTAAAATAAACAGATGAAATTACTTAGTGCTGGGTAATCCTATTTTTCCAACATATAAAAACAGATTATTCAAGAAAAGCAGCAAGGATAAAACTAGAAATAAGAATAAAATTCCTTTGAAAAGTGAAAGAAACTCACCTTTATGCATTCATCCAGAGAGTAACTAGTAGAAGCCCTTTTTGCCCTGCTGTCCATCCAGCTCCAGACCATAAATGCAAGTCAATCTCCGTCATAAGGCAGTCCTTATATGTGATCTTGACATGCTGTTACAGATGCAGCACAGTTCGTGCTCCTCTTATCACATGTCCAGCGCTGCAGCTCTCATTCATCCTTCCGCTGTTACTCTACTCCCCTCTCTTCCCTTGCGTGCACACCTGATGCCTCCTTCCTCAACTTTCAATTCCTAAACTGATCTCGCTGCATAAAGCGCCGCAGGGAGGTTTGTGCAGCCACCTGTGACGTCAGGCTCCCTGTCAGGGGACGCAAACTAGTTACAGAGTGTGAGGGAGGCAGAGAGCAGAAGAAAGGGGAGGAGAGAGGCTGCATAGTCCCTATTCTGTCTCCATACAGAGGCCTTACTGAGCATGGACACTGAAGTTTGAGCTGCATGCTGATAGGAGGGGGGCGACATAAAGGAGCAAATGCAGAAGTACAGAGCACAAAAGCTTTAATTGTTCTCTCTAATCAAGACAGCTCTGTCTATTGTCTGAAATGCCTGTTTGGCAAGCTGGAACTATACATGTAGTGGGATGAATTTACGCAATAAGGTGTTTAAATTTTACACAACAGATCAGCTAAATACATGAATAGATCATCAGCCTGTAATGTAAAAACTTTCATCTTCAGTTGTAAACAACTGATTTGATCTCTTCTTTACTTAAAAATGATTTAAATCCACCATTTTTTAGACACTTTTCATGAAATCCTAACCTGAGGTTTTCTCTTTGTTAACAGTAATTTCAAAGGATTAAACAAACATTCCTGTCTGAGTCTATTTGCCTCTGCATGACAGGATGTGGCAACATGCAGTCACACGGTGCCTTACCCAGTCCAGCTCACGAGCTTCATCTCTCTTTATAATGTAGTCAGGATTCCTAGAAGACACACTAGATCTTTCCAGCTCATCCCACACACACCATGGTGTAGCACAAACACTGCTACTATTGTGAAAGATGGGAGTGCCTTGTCCCTCTGGTACCAGGCTGAGATCCAATCTGGGTGGGCACACGTGGAATGCAGAGCTGGGTGTAAACGAAGGGGTTAAAGGGAGGACAGTGTGTCAAAGTGAGCAAGGACGAGGAGTGATGTGGATGTCGGAGCTGGCCTTTGGGCCACAGCATCACTTATCCACATCAGAAGGCTGGAGGATCGTCATCAACACCCACCGCTTCAGCAAAGAAGCCCTCGCCCCAGTGAACTAATGTAAACTCTGATGGAAAATATTCATAAATACTGCTGATGAGATGTAAAGCTACAAAGAGATGGATAAAATTAACACGCCACCACAAATTCACTAATTTTCATTACCAAATAATACAAGTAGGTAACTTAATACATCATCTTTTTATTTAAAAATGCAAAAGATTTTAAAGCACAGAAATTAAAATGAAGACTTTAAATGATGCAGAACAAAAATGAAGGGAGCTATTTTTACATCAATTACACAAATATGCAGAATCCTGCTTTTCTGTGTTAAAATATGCAGCGTTCATGCACCGAGCAGGGTTCTCCGGTGCAGTCGCAGGGTTTATCACATCAGCCTGTAACCATTCAACACAGAGTCCGTTTGAAACGAGCGTCACGAGAAGTTATTTTCTAGCCTTCTTCTTCTTTGTTTTCTCAGCATCATCGTGTGCTTTCCTCTTGGCTGCCAGTTTGTTGGCCTGTAAGAAGAGATTGATCAGCGTTAATGAATAGACACTTCACACATGCGCAGGTGCATGAACACACACTCTTCTGAGGTCAGTGACCTAAGAGGTCACTGCTAATCTACTTTTATACAAACAGCAACTTAAACAAAGTGTTAAACATTCTTAGATAAAGATTTATTGATAAAAACGTACAAAAACCTAAAATCACAACGTTATCTACGTGAGAGTTCACACTGCGATAACACCCACCTCTCTGACTTTTCTCTTTTTCCCGAACATGATCTTGTCGTAGAGGTATTTTTCTTTTTTCTTCATCATCATAATAGCGAGACGTTTCTCCTCTGCCTTTTCCTCCTGCTCCAGGCGGGCCGGATTCTCTGCCCTCACTTTTCCAGGTGTGACTTTAACCTGCAGGGACTAAAAGCAGAAACCGGGTCAGATTCAGGACATAAAAGACTGGGTAATGCAAAAATCAAACGTGATCCGACCTTGCCCTGAGATTTTTGCTCCTCCATCTTTTTGAGATTCTTTTCTTCTGCTTTTTCCTCTTCATCAACTTCATCATCACCACCTTCCTCCTCCTCCTCGTCTTCCTCTTCCTCCTCATCATCCTCCTCCTCTTGTTCTTGAGCTGCAACAAAATGAAAAAAGCACTTTTTAAGATTCACTTCAAAAGAAAGATTAATAATTTGACACAAAGACTAATAACTCATAGGTCAGCGTCTGACCCTCACCAGGTTTTTCTCCTCGCTGTAGGGCCATGATCCTCAGCTTCTCTGGGGGAACATAGTCCCCTTCCTTCTCCTCCACAAAAGGAGACAGGTGAGGGGGAAGAGTCACCCCAAGGAAATAGTCCTCCACGGGCAGGAGGATTTTGGCGTTGACGCAGTCGTACACCCACTGGGGCTGGACATAATACCTGAAACAAAAATATATAAAAATACTCTTGGTAAGAGGAAAATTATAATAAAGCTTCTCTTTGTTTTCTCTGATCATGAAATAGTAGTGATGAGAATATCTATTTCAAACTGGGTCACTTTGAGGGAACAGAAAGAGATGAAAAGTGACACTAAAGTAAAGGAAACCGAAGCAGACTTCCTGTAATCAGGATCCAGGTGTTTTCATAAAGAAAAGTAAAGTTCCTGATGCTATTAAATAACCTAAAAAGCTAAAAATGATGGAACTGCTAGATTTATCTACCTGTTGATGTACTGTTTGTCAAAATTGGGTCTGTCAACAATCTGGTGTGTGATGGTCTCATCTGTCACGTCAAACGTGCTCCCAATGCTAACAGACTTGTCCCAGGACACCTGGCCACCAAAACACCTGAAAAAGGGAAATTAAAAGTCATAAAAAAAGAACATCAACAGATTCCCAAAGAGATTTAAATGTCCCGTGGCCGAGCCTCACCGGATAATAAAAGCCAGCGACTCTCTGGGAACTTCTCTGTTCAGGAAGATCTTCAGACCGTCAAACAGCTTCTTCTGAGCTTCCAGCTGTTTCTGTTCCTTCTCTCTGGCCTCCATCTTCTCCACGTCCTCCTGGAAAAGATCAATTAGCACAATCGGCCGCGGGAACAATCAACTGTACTCACCTGAGCTAAAACAGGTAGACGACACAAACATGATATATAATAATCAGCAGAAATATCTCAGATTTAAAACCTTAAACAAGTGTACTGAATCCAAACAGAACTAAAACACACATAGAAAACAAGTGTATGCATCACAAAAACATAAGAAGTTTATTAACTTATAAACTATACAAACTAAAACAAGT
The DNA here is from genome assembly GCF_043380555.1 of Nothobranchius furzeri. Taxonomy (NCBI): domain Eukaryota; kingdom Metazoa; phylum Chordata; class Actinopteri; order Cyprinodontiformes; family Nothobranchiidae; genus Nothobranchius; species Nothobranchius furzeri. The sequence goes on from NC_091757.1 coordinate 45,269,170, forward strand.
CAGCTGACATTCTCAGTCATTTTTGTGATGCGGTCCTGATGCAAATGGACAAATCCAGATGTTTATGTGTTTAAAGTCGCTCAGTGAAACTTTAAATTAAAGTAGTTTTGAGGTCGATTCAAAGAATCTTTAAATGTTTTTCTCTCCAAACTTAAATCAGTCAAAAGGAAAAAGGCACAACCATGAACACATTAACCTCTAATCCTCTATTGTAGAAAAACAGTGTTATTCTAATTAAACAGAAGACAAATCATTAACTAACATTATTAGGCCAATTAATTTTCAACCAAAATAGATTTTGTTGCTAAATTATTGCTTTACGTTTCGATCACGGAGCCTGGTTCATGTTTTATGATCAAAATAAACTATTTAAAGCAGAAAAAAGCCCATAAATCACCAAAACACTAGAACACTAATACAGTTATTGCATGAAAACAGCGGTAAAAAACCTGAATGGGATCTTCTTTAGCTGGACTCAAGTTGTTTCTGCACATGTGCATCCGTGGATCATTTTGCTGTGAGTTCAGTTAAAACTTAAGCTGCTGAACTCCAGGTGAGATCTCTTTTATAAAACCTCCCAGAGGAAACATGGAGCTTTTTCTCTGGCAACTCCAAACCAGTCGGGCAAAACAAGCTTTCCAGGTGAGAACAGCTTGTTTGTAGCAACCAGCCATAAAGCAGTGAATCCCCAGTCACACACTGCATCTCCAAACAGGCTCAAAGAAAACAACTTTTAACGCCAGCTCAGGCTAAAAACTCAGATACCATTTTAAACATTTTCAAAAAGGAAAAATAAAAGGCTTTGTTAATTTTCTCACCCCTTCAGCAGGAAACTGGTCGAGTTTAGCCTCCTCCTCCTCTTCGGTGGAAACCACACGAGCCAGGCTGCCACTCAGAGCTGACAGTTTCTACACAAACGTCAAAATAAAGATTAAAAACTGCTACAGCTACATTTTTACTTATTTAGAACTAGGACAATATATTGTAAATATATCGTTATCGCGATATCAGCATGCACAATATGCATATCGCAAAGAACAGAAAAATATCGCAATGGTCGGCTCAAATGTTTGCTACACATTATGCGTTCTGTCAAACAGAAGCATTGTGTTTTTTTAACAAATCAAAAAGAGCTCATCACCCATTTGGCCAATCAGGTAGGTTCTCATAAGTTAGATGCCCGCCCCCAAGGCAGACAGCACTTCGTTTAGATGGTTAGCAAACACCTGAGTTAGCTTTGTTCTGCTCTTTTTGCCGATTCTGCTTTTCCCGGGATCCACGGATTGCCTTTTCTTGTTCATGTTCTTTTTCTCTTTCCTCACATCTTTTGCTTTTCTTATTTTGAAGAATTTTTTATTTTTGATTATTTTTGTTCCTGAGTTAAGTTTTTATTTATCGCAAGTAATATATCGTCATCATGGGATGCACTGTTATCAAATATCGCAGGTTTTCATAATATCGTGCAGCCCTATTTAGAACAATCATTTGATCTCCCATTAAGTAAAATAAAACAAAATAACTCAAGTTATTTTGTTGTTCATTGAGTTTTTACTAGACAGAAAAGAAAATCTTCAACAGTATTAAGGTGAACTAGGGCTGGGTGATCCCAGCCCTAGTTAACCCTTTTGGATTTTTCTTATTTTTGGCCCGTTTACAAAAGAAAACTAACCGACCTCTGTGTAGCTTTCTGAATTCATGGCGTAATCCTCCTCAAACTCCTCTTTAAGCTCTGATTCTGCTTTAATATCCATCTGCAACAGAGAAGAGGCGACCCCTGTTATGGAAAGCTTGTTAAAAAGTTTGCATCCATGTAGAAATGAAGAGAGCGTTTCCATGGTGACGTGTACCTTTGGAGGGTAGACCAGGTTGAGAGAATGGTAGAGTTTGAAGTTGATGAACCCCAGAAGGGTTGTGTACAACTCTGTGAAAGTAGCCATGACTCTGTAGTCCACATCTGTCGGGTGCTGAAAGAAGAAAAAAAACCTTTAGCGACAGATCAGCAAACATCCAGCTACTTATTAAAACTACATAAGATTTTATTAATCATGGAATGCACTGTGATGATAGGGAAGCTTCAGTAAATAACGACTTTAAAATTAAAACATTTGATTATTTAAAATTTTATTACAAACAAATATGATGTTAAAGCACCATAACTGCTTAACGGGCAAAGTGGTTGAAGGAAAAAAACATGTAAACATGACGCATTTAAAAAACATAATTGAACCAAAACTAAACATATTTTTCTCGATCGTCTGTTGGTTTGGCTCTCTGATTGTACTGAGGTGTGTCATCCTTCAGTGTAATCCCACAGTAACAATGTGGCTGCCTATTAGCCTAATCCCTGCTGACTGCAACCATCAATTTGCACTTACATCATGGGAGAACTGATACGGCACGAGCCATGTAATGAGCTGTCCCATCACCTCAGCCTGATAATAAATTCCCTTGATGGAGAGGAACACCTATCAGAAATAAAAAGGCATTTAGCATGAAGCAAAACAAAAGTAGATCAACTCAGACAGTCATAATGTTTCCCTGTGATCAACACCTTTCTGAGAGCACGAGAGGTGATCACATAGTTCATCCACTCCACAGTGAGGCGCCTGCACAGCTGAATTGTTTGCACGTGACATTTTCCTGTTCTGGCAAAGGTGGAGAAGAGGAAGCACATGCAGAGGGCGTCGTCGATGTCACGGAGGGCATCGATGAATGTGGGGTACCTGTGTCAGAAAGGAAAACCAGTAATAGTAAATAGTCTGTTTTTGTATAGCGCCTTCTTAAGCTTGGTTTGTGCTCGACGCGTCCGCGACGTTCACACGGCTCCGCGCGGCAAAATTGCGTCACCCTAACCCTTTCCGCACACCTAGGAAATTTTCTAACCACGCGGACGGTTGGACGCGGAAAAACATGGCGGACTGGTAATATGTCAATAATCAGTATGGCAGAGGTTCGTAAATACAGACATTTGTATGATTCAGCTCTCAGAGATCACCGTGATCAACATGTTGTTAATAATTCTTAGAAATAGCTCGCACTGTCGGAAAAGACGAGGACGCTGTTAAAAAATGCTGGAATGCCATGTTGTAAACAACAGTGATTTTTACTTCTACTACGGTGTAGTGTTGGATGCATGCTGTAGAGCTCCATGCTGCCCCGTTCAGTTTGGGAGAATATTGGCTCACCGCAGAGACGAGCCGCATGAACCATAAACGCTGCGAGTTGTGAAGCGCGTTCCAGCCGCGAGCCGCATCACCAAGCGGAAAGTAAATGCATCAAGCATAAACCAAGCTTTGGGGTTCTACAACCCCCCAAGGCGCTTCACAACACAATCAGTCATTAACACACTGGTGATGATGAGCTACACTGCAACGACAGCTGCCCTGGGGCGCACTGACCGAAGACAGACTGCAGGCAAGGAGTCTTGCCCAAGGACACAACAGCAGCATTCTCTGGTGGGATCCGGGATCAAACCTACAACCTTCCCATTACTCTGCCTCCTGAGCTACTGCGGCCCTAATGACCATCAAGCTAGTGCTGCCACGATTAGTCAATTCGTCACGATGACGTCAACAATAAATTTTATTTTCAAAATCATTTAGTCAATCAGTCAACCAATTGCAAAAAAAAAATTTTAATAAATAAATAACAAACCTGGTGATTAGTCGATTATTAAAACGATCGTTTCTGGCAGCCCAACATCAAGCCAGTTACATTACATGATTACCCCAGCTTTTTTAAAATGCTGCTTGCCTGGACACCTTTACTCTACTCTTTTATAGCCTCATCTTAAATTAAAAACATTTCCAAATTAATTAAATGCAGATAAATAAATAGAACTAGAACCAAAAAAACAAGTATTGGTGGTGGACGTTTCATTTCCACATAAAGCCTTGGAAAGCTGAGATGCCCGTCACTTCATTTATATGCATAAGTAATTTTTAAAGGAATTCCCCAAATTCGGCTCATAATTCATTCTGATTATACCCGTCTTATAGTATGAGACCAGAAGACTAGAAAGACTACAAAAATTTAAAACCCATCTCACCTTTCTTTAACGATGTGATCCAACTTATAAGTGGGCTTGTTCTCCTTCAGCCGTTCCACTGCAGACCACTCTGTTTTCCCATAAGCTCGCTTTAGTTTGCGGACAAATATCTGGTGAAATACAAAATATTCACAACAAGACATTTTCCTCGACGTTGACAAAGATTGAAGAAATTTTGGAAAGAAAACTACTGAAGAAATTCAAAACATAACAACTTAAAACCAATACACTTTGAGTCAATTTTACTTTTTTAAAAGGAAAGAAAAACAGTTACTGTTTGAAAGAAATAAAGGAATTTTAAAAAACAAATGAAGGATGTTGAAAAGCTGCTTTTGTCACTTGAGATACCTTATATTCTCTAAACTTGTGCACGACGGGCTCGTGCAGCAGGAAGCGAATGTCTTTGAGCAGGTAGAAGGTCCTTGGAGCAGTGGAGCCCTTGTTCACCTTCTTTTTGTGTTTTGGCTCATGAGGGTAGACGCCTTTAAGGATGCAAAGTCGCCTAAACATCAGAGAGAAAAATACGATGGATCATCCCTTAAGTGGCTGCCATTTGGGGAAGGAGACATCAATAAGTAGAATCAGATTATTACACACAGATGCTTGGATAGAACAATAATGTTAAAAGTAGGTGTGCGTCGATTGCAGTTTTTGGCCAGTCACCAAACCTGAGAAAAACCTGACTTGCCGATACCGATTTTGTCTTAACTAAAAGCCGATTACGTCAAAATTTCAATTTCCTCTTATTGAGAAAACCAATATGAATACTCATGAAACAATACCAGTTTAAACTGGACATGAGGTAATGTTCTCAAATAAAAATGAACATATTTAGCATTGCTGTTTGAATTACAAAATTATATTTGTTCCTTTAGACTTTAAATGTTCTAATTTTGAGAACAAAACTTTTGTACCTGTTTTGACACATTTGCCTAAAAAAAGATTCTATAGGATGCAAATAGGATGAATCCTATTTACTTTAACATTAACTAGGGGTGCACCGATTGCAGTTTTTGGCCGATCACTGATCTTGAAAAAAACAAACAAACAAACAAACAAAAAAAAACCCAAGATCGGGCCGATAGATTGATGCACCCCTAGTGAAAAGTAAAAGATAAAACCAAACATAAATTAGCTGACAAACACTAAAGGGGGTGGCCATGGGCTCAAGACGGAAGAACAATTTTCTACTGATCAACTTCTGATCGAAATTACACCAAACCCAAGCAGGCCAGGAGTCATCCCATCGATTTATGGAGTCATCCTTGGACATGACGACGAACTCTGACAGTAACCCTAAGGATGCAGTGCAACTGGTAGCCCACTATTGCACAGAGATTGGTTAAATCCAGAAGAATGGATAAAAAAAATTAAAAGAGGGATCAATTAAGTATCTGATATGACTGACATTCAAGTAACCTTAAACACAGCTCTATTTCACAAAGATGTCAGTCATCAGAAGAGAAGAACACTTTAGACAAATGGCACGAAGAGGATAAGTTGTTATTGTGATTAGAATGATTCTTAAACTACTTCATCCATCATCTGTTTACCAATTTTCCAAGAATGTTATGTAATGACGATACATACTACTTGTAGTAATCCATTTAAAAAAGAAAAGAAAGAAAACTAACTTTTCTATAGCGCCTCAAGATAAAAATCACGAGCCGCTTCAAAAAAACAAATAAAAAAAATTAAAGTATAAAAAATATTTTAAAAAAATATTTAAAATATGTTTAAAATGTGAAAAAAAATCAAACTTGTGAATAAAAACATGTAAGGAAATTGAGAGAAAATGAATAGGAAAGGTAAAATCAGTAGATCCCGAGAAAAGCGGAATAAGAAGAGACCAAGAAGAGGATGATGAAGGTCACGCAATAGCCAGCTTGAACAGGTGAGTTTTCAGCTGCTTTTTGAAGACCACTGATCTTAGGCTCAGGGGGAGACAGTTCCAGAGTCTGGGCAGCAAATGATCTGTCACCTTTGGTCTTGTACATAAATTTAGAAAGATAAAAAAAATGAGAAATGTAATTTGTCCTACTTCAAAAGTGTTTTGAGATATCTGAAAGTTCGTTTTGGACTAGAAGTAATATCTATAATACAAATCCAGAGTAGATAAATGTTAAAATAGCCACTTAATCTTAGTCCATTTATGTCCAACATCTGCTGTGGAGTCCCTAGAATGTCTGTTCAATTGATCAGTAAGCAAGAATGATTGTGGTTAGAAATAATGCAGATCCTTTATTATTTTAAAACATATAAAAATCTAAAAAGGCAGCTACAGGCGTTTTGCCCGGATGCTACAAAGGCCTGCCACACTAGCACCATAACTACCTGAAGTCTGGGAGGCTCAGCTGCAGCTTCTTGCGTGCACTGTTTCTTGTGATGTAGTTCGTGGCAGCTCCCCTCTCAAACTGTAAAACAAACCTTCACGTTAATCTCACACAATTTACAAAATAGGTTAGACATCTGCACCCGGCGGACTCTACGGTATCAGAAAACAAACTTCGGCTAACTGTGTATCAACATCGTGACAAGCTAATGTGCTAAGTCTGACATTTACATCTCTTTAACTCCTACCTTTTTCTTTTGTAGACCTCCCATTTTAAAAGACTCGCGTCGCTCTGCTGCACACGTTTAAAGAAAAATGTTAGTGGCCAAGTGAAAACAACCCCACATTAGCCACTTCAGCGGCACGTGTTGTTTGACATGCGCAGTTGCGCAGATTCGGAGCAGAAATGAGGACCCAAAGGCTGACCGTCTGTCCGCCTGTATACAATTTGATTTATTTTAAAATATACTTTATTGGTATGGAACTCAAAAGTATTCAAAATTCAATAAATGAATGAGAAATTATAAAATAAATATCTACATGAAGAAATACTAGACAACCATGTAATCTGACAATGAAATGATGAAACAACAGAATGTTATGTCAAATCTAAGCTCAATATTATGAAATATTTTTCATTCTTCTTTTAAAATGTCTTTATTAATATAAAGTTTTTTTTCAAAAGTCATTTTTTTCATAATAATCCAAATTAATATTGAGCTTTTTTATTTAATTTAATCAGTTTTAATTACATAACGTATTTTTAACAAAGACAGCTTTTATTTCATAATAGTGTTTTTTCCCATGGCTGACTTATTTCATAATGAGACTTTACAGCAGAATATCTCAGTAATTCATTGTGTGAAGAATGAAAAATATTTCATAATACTGAGCTTAGATTTGACATAACATTCTGTTATTTCATCATTTCAAGATTACATGATTGGCTACTATTTCTTAATGTAGATATTTATTTCATAATGTCTTATTTATTCATTGAATTTTGAATACTTTTGAGTTCCATAAATTTGTAGCTGTCATCATCACCTTATATAAAATTTATTTTATGTATATGGTCATTATGCAAATTAATATTATATATTATATTACAGAACTAAAACTGATGAATTTATCATAATACATGGCAGCAACATACATGACCAATAACAGTTGCAAAAATTTCAGGAAACATATTTTCTTATAATTGAAATAAGTTAAAATCTTAGACACTATTCTGATAAACCAAAAGTAAAACTGCAACATTTTAATTTCCTCCAGTTGGACACTTTCAAAGTAAATAAATGTACTGGTAGATTTTTATTTTTACTTTTACTTTTTATGTGGACTTTTGCAGAAAGCTACAGTAATTAATTACGCAATGATGCTGTTTTATATTTCTAGATAACTGATAAAACACGAAAATTGTTTTTTTAAAGCAATTTAGATAAACAGCCATAGCAACATTTAAACATCAGAACCTAAATGTGAATAAATAGAAGACATTAGTGTTGGTAATTTAGCTGCTGGCTAATTTTGACATTGTCCAGGATTGGGATTACTCGTCTCAGATTGTTTATTTTCTCCCTAGATCTGCCATTAACATAAATAATTTCTCATTTCCTCTATTTCGAAACTCCACCCCCTTCCCCACACTCCACTCATTCACTGATGGCAAGGATCCTGGAGGAAAACACATGCTGTTGCCGAGCAGTATGAGGCAATCAGTAGGAAAAATAATGTAGGGGGGTAGAGGTACCAATAATTCAAGATAAAGCTGCATCAAGACAATTCATGAAGATGAGTGAAGCATTTCATACTGTCATCATGGGGCTACGTGACTTTTTTAAGGACTATTTTCAAGGTTTCTGGGACTATGAGACTCCTAAGATGATGGTGGTTAAGAACAAAACTCTTGGAGTAATTTACAGAGGGGTTCAGTTCCTTGTGATCACCTATTTTATTTGGTAAGTTATAAGCATGTTTACATGATTGCATGATTTGATGATGGTTTTTCTTTGCAAGATGAAACTAAATAGTGAATGTCATAAAAGCTGCAATCAAAAAGTCTAAATAATATAAATGAGCATTTAATTATGTGTGATGTAAATTTTAAGAATAAAAATATAGCTTTAAGCCTTCAGTTGTTAATTATAATTCACCATTTTTGAGGAGATTAGTCCAATTTTATTGTTTTTTTTCTTATCTTTAAATTTATTAGATGGAAGACATCTTAGAATGTCAGGTTCTACAGCAGATGAGTTGATATCTTATTAATCTTTTAATTCATTTTACACATTTCCAAGTTGTGTTTTGGATTAGGCGCCTCAGTTTGAAGGGCGTCATCTTGTTTTTGTAGCCCTGGCTGAGGGGGCTAACCAGATTCTGAGTAACATGATGCCGCCGATAAAATCTCACGTCATGTCAGAAAATGTGATGCTGCCTCTGTCTGCTGTGTTATCCACACAGGTATGTTTTCATAAGTCAGAAAGCGTACCAGGAAAGTGAGACCCATCCAGAAAGCTCCGTGTACACGTGCATGAAAGGCTCCGCAGTTCATGGGGATGACATTCTGGATACTGTGGAGTACGCTCGACCCTCAGAGGTGAGCTGGGAACCGATGCTGCAGGACACCTAAACACCTGTCAAAGAAATAATCACTGTACGGAAAAAGAGGAATGCATTTGTCTTGTTTTAAGGGTGGCGACGTGATCAGCACATTACTAAGAAGAGAATTCACGCACAATCAAAAACAAGGCACCTGTGCTGAGGTCAGAGGTCAACTCAGGTCCCCTTAGAAATAACCCAGCATGCATCTACCTTCACTTGACTCAGATGTTTTCTTCTGTTTTAGCATTTTCATGTTGCAAATGCAAACTGTACAACAGACCTCGACTGTGTGGAGGGGGAGGCTGATTTTGACGGACACGGTACAGTTATGATTATTTTTCCTTTAACTTTTGCGTTTTTCACAGCCTCCTATTCTGATTTAAGCTCTTAATGACAGGGAAAAGGACTGGCAGGTGTGTTCAGTACTACAACCACACTTTTAAAACGTGCGAGATCCAAACCTGGTGCCCTATTGAAGAATTTGCTGCAGAAAGGTGAGTCCGTAGGTTTATGGAGTTCTGTGGTTTGCTGAATGAAGCGTTATTTGTTGTCTTCAACAGAGAACCACCATTGGTAGAGGCCATTAATTTCACAGTGTTCATCAGGAACTCTATCCACTTTCCCAAGTTTAAAGTGTTGAGGTAAATTTTTTACCAAACCCACACAAAACAAACATCAAACAGAAATGATAGTTGTTAATGCAACAGATGTTCTTTTACAGAGTAAATGCTAAACACGTCTCAGATGGGCCTAAAAAGCACCGGTATCTCAAAAAGTGTCACTATCACGAAGAGAGCGATCCCTACTGCCCAAACTTCCGTCTGGGTTACATCGCACATCAAGCACGGGAGAATTTCAGCGAGCTCTGCAGGACTGTGAGTACAAGGCCCTAACTCAGACATGTCCAAAGTGCGGCCCTTGGGGCGCTTGTGGCCCTCAGAGTGATGTTGTGTTGTCCCTAGTTGCTTTTCCAGAATGGGGATTTTTGTCTCACTAGCAGGCTGTTGATATAAACAACACTTTTTACATTTTTTATATTCAGCTATGTTGCTGATTGACCTGTTTTTAGGTGTAAACATTACTTAAAATCACCATAAAATTATTTTTTGCATTTTAAAAATGAAAACAATTTCACATTGGCAGCCCTCGAGGACTATTAACTTTACCATTTTGCCCTTTTCTCAACGCTGTGTGCAGCTTTTACCTCTCATTCAGATTTTGTATTTTATTTATGAGAGGAATAAAGGAAAAAACACAGCAGTAAATAAAATCAGTAGAATACAATATGACCATTTATCATTTTTGAAGGACAACAGCATTAGAAGCTGATGAGTGATTCAAATACATCATAAAAACGCTGAGTACAAAACCACAAGAAAGGTTTTGCTCACTGATCAGGCTCCAATACCCTCACAGGTTAAAACAATTCTCCATCAAGAGTGATTTTTACTGAATGTTATAAATTGCTTTTCTACAAGAAAAAACAAGACACAAAACAGACTTTTTCCTATCTATAAACTTACTTTCTTACATCCATACACCGAGACAACCTTCTCTCGTCAGAACTTCTCTTTGTTCCTTGTTACAATCCAGCTTGATAAGAAGGCACTTTGTGTTTGTCTTGGTTTCAGCATTTGGACATGATTAGTAGACGAGTCTTTTCCACTGCTAGGCAGGAATCAGCACACAGTCATGTTAAACTGGGCGAATCACTGTGAGGTCTGGGTTTTCTCTGTGCCAGGACAAACAGAAAGGAAAGTGTTAAACAGTCTGATGATAAGATAACTTTTATTTTTGCATGAATCAGGCAAAAAGATTTGTTTGGAGAGATTTAATGTTTTATGGAAAATTATTGAGAGTTCAAGCTGAGGACTTCTTTAGGGATTTCATTCAGGTCTCATTTATTCAGAATTGGATGGATGGATGGAATTCTCACCTTTTTAATAGGAAGTTTCTTATGAACATCATATTTTTAATTTATGGTTGTAATTTGTCTGATAAAAATCAGCATCTCCAGACGCTGGCAGGTCCCTTATGGTTATCTACCTGGGGAGTTGTTGGGACATTAATGCGGCTAAAACGGCCACAGTCGCTGGTGCACCACCACATATTTTACATCCAAACGACCGGCTCGGCCGTGGGAGGCGTACTAGTACTTTTATAAGTGATCCGATTCACCGTGGCAAAATTATTAGCAAAAAATATTGAAAATGTTTTCATTTTGAGTGTGTGCACGTCTCAACCTGCCAGGCCAGTTAAAACTCACATGTACTTCGTGTGCAGACACTTATTCTTCTTCACCGGAGGAAATGATCTCTTGATTAGGAGCGTGCACCCTCGCAAACAACACATCAAAACCACCGGTTCGACCGTGGGAAGTCTGGTGTGTCATGATGAAAAATACTTTTGTCATGATCACCCCAAAATCACCCCAATCTCATGATTTTGAGTTTTTCACCCAACATCACACAAAAATCATTAATCAATGTATTATGTACATAATTAGTTACTTTTCATTTTGTGGGCAGGTCCCATTTTAAAATTTCTTTAGGAATTTTCTAGTTATAATTATCATTATTATTATTATTATCATTATTAACATTTAACATTGTAGTCACAAATAGATCATTTTTACGTTTTACACTTTAAACTAAGTGCTGACGACAGAAACAATCCATGGCTTGAATGACAATTTGTCTATTCGTCTAATTTTCTTTTGCTATCTAAAAGCTTAGTTTCTTCTGTAGTTTCAGAGGATTTTGTTGTTTTTAATCCATTTGTACTTGTTGGTAAAACAGATGAACAATAGATTTGGGAAGCAACAGATTTCTGGTTTTTTTTTGTTTCATGACTTATAAGCAACTACTAGACTGAAGAATAAACAACAATAATAAACCCCTCAATGCTTCAGATACTGTTTATTCTATTTAGGGAGGAGTGATTGGAGTTTTCATCAACTGGGACTGTAACCTGGATTTAGACCCTTCACACTGTAAACCCATGTATTCATTTCGCCGTCTTGACCTCCGAAAGGATCTGACGGACTCTGGTTACCACTACAGGTCAGCGCCGTAACCCCACACTCACTCCATCTTCGTCCAAACACAAGTTTATTTTTTAACGGAAAGATTTTTAATGTGGTTGTTCAGATTTGCCAAATATTACAGCAACAACGGCGTAGAGTATCGGACACTCATCAAAGCTTACGGCATTCGTCTGGATATCATCGTCCACGGACAGGTTAGATGTTCCTCTTCTGTTGTGACATTACGTCCGGCTTTCTTTGGGATTCATGACTGTATGTGGGATTTCTGTGCAGGCAGGAAAATTTAGTCCCATCCCAACTATCATCAGCATAGTGACAGCTATGACCTCTGTTGGGATTGTAAGTATTGAGTCATGATTCAGTTGAACAGCTCCCAGCACAGATTTTCTAACCCGTTTCTTCTCTAGTGCACCATCATCTGTGACTGGATCATGCTTACGTTTATCGACAGGAATGAAGTCTACAGTGAGAGAAAGTTTGATGAAGTGAGTAAAAAGCTGTGCTTTAAACAAAAAATTTGGATAATTCAAAATGTTATGCAGATGTGGAACACTTTCCTGTGTTATGCATCCTTTTAAATTGACTGCATGTGCTCAACAGTGCTTTAAAACATCCTTACTCCGTTTTCAGAGACACACTAAAGTTTTAGATCAGCAAACATTTGCAATATCAGACAAGAGTAAATACAAAATGAAGTTTTTCAGCAATTATTCCATTTATAAATGGAGTAAAGCTATTGGCAAAAACACCTGGCCCTGTGCAGAAAAGTTAACAACCCCCGTGTTAAGTCATGAAATAACCACGTTAGCAGGGAAGCAGAGTTCTGTTAACCAGACACGCTCACGGCTGATTCCTGCCAGTTTTGCAGAATGAAGAAACCTTTTGAACTGATCCTGTATAAAACTATGAAGTAGGTGAAAAGACCTGAAATATCAACACAGCATGCTTTGTTCTACAGAAATCCCAAAACAGAAAAATCCAGAACATCTAAAGTACTGCAGGCTTCACTTAAGGGGGTTTAAATATATCATGAATGAAAAATGTGAAAATCTCTGCTGACCAAAATCAACCCAAAGGCCCATCTCACATTCGCCAACAAAATATCATGATTCTCAAGTCTTTTAAAAAAATTTCCACTTTTTCCAAAGTGTGTCCCATTTCATCTGATGTAAAGCGACTGCATTTCAGAAAAATAACATCATACAGTAGTTAAACTTGGTGGTGGTAGTGTGATGGTCTGGGGCTGCTTTTTGACCCGGACCACAGGTGGAAACCACAAACTCAGCTCTCTACCACAAAATCTGTTTGAAATTCCACAAACAGGCCACTGCTGCTGGAAAATCCTCTAATGTGGCTGAATTAAAACAATTTTGTAAAGAACAGGTCAAAATTCCTCCACATCCAATTTCCTCTTTTGCCAGTTCACCTCTTAGGGCCAGAACAAAATAATAATTTAAAATCTGCAATTTGTGTTTACTCTGGTTATCTTCCTTTGATGTTTCAAATGTCTTTGGTGATCTGGAACCTTTCAGTGTGTCAACAAAGAAAAACCACAGGACTCAGAATGTCTCTGCTGTATTTACGGATTGTAATATGGTCTGTCAGTAAGTGCGGTGTCTCCTGCAGGTCATAAAGGAACCTACAGAAACCATTCGTACCGAGCTGAGCTACATCAGCAGCTACGGCTCCAACCACTCGGACCTGTCGGACGGCGTCCCGCTCTGAGACCCTGCAGTGTCGTGTCGTTTTTAATCCTCCAACTGATGGACTCACAACGTGCTGTAAAGCGGAAATGAACTATGCCTGTTCCACCCACTTCTCCTCAGTTTAGTTGATTCACATGTATGTTTGTTTTCTCTGGTTCTAAAGATCCAAACTGTTTCACAGCAGAAAAAAAATCGAAATAGAATTGAAAACTATTCCATCAACATTAAAATACCTTTAGATTTGCTCATTGTAACGCCTCCTAAAACATATTTCTCTGTATATTACATGTTTAATGAGTCTTTGCACCTGAGAGATAGAAAGGAACCCAGTGCAGCGTGATGATACAGGAGGAGTAAACTGAGAGGCCACATCAGGATAGCAACCATCAGTAATCAAATAATGCATACATTTCCCATAAAGAGATTTCTCTAACAAGATTGTTGGAGAGCGAGCCCGTCTACAAGACTCGAACGTCAGTGGTGAAGCAGAACTTGAGACTGGGGGATCGATATCTGCGGGGAAGGATGGAGATAAAACAGCAGCCATGCTGGTTTGAGAACTAGTTATAATAGAGGAAATTTCAATTTCACTTTAAACAGTTTCAATCAGACACATATTGGATTTACAAAGAAGATGCATAAAATAAAAGCTTCACATATGGAAGGTTTTGTTATTTTCCAACAACAGCAGGTGTCAGAAAGATCATCTGAGAGAAATAATCTAATCATGTCTCCGGTTTAAATGTGGTTACCCATATGGGAGAAAGCCATCAGCAGGGAAATTAAATCACTGGGAACTTCTTAAGTGTAGGTTAAACCACAATTCACTTTGAATTTAAATAAATATATATATATATATATTTAAATAACTGAATATATATATAACCTCAAAATATTGTTCCTGCAGTAACTAGAAAACAGAAATGCTGAATTTGTTCATTTTCTCCTCATCAGACTACATTTTTTGTTTACCTCTCATAAAAAAATGCATTTTGTACCATGCAAAAAACCATCTAAATAGCAGAATAAATAAACCAATAAAAATAAAACAAGCTCAAATTTTAAACAGTTGCGCTTTAATTAACTGGTGAAAAACTGAAATCCATACACATAAAGCAAAGTTCAGACATATTTACAGAAGAAACATTCCTCCTCTCAGTTCAGCATCAGAGATGATCAAGTGGATAAAGATCGAGTGCTTCCCAGGAGGGTCGCCTCTGCTTGTCACGTTCAGTGGCTGATCTGAGGGCTCATCTCCAGCAGCCAGTGGATGGTCTCCTCCAGGAATCTCATGTTGAAATGGGATGCAATGTTCTGAAACATGGAGATCTGCTGGGCGAAGCTCTTTAAAAACAAGAAGAGAAGGGTTGAGTCAAGAGGAATCGATGTCCGATTTCTCTTATTAAGATCGTAGTTTGAGAGGAAACCTTGGATGAGAAGGTCAGGTCAAAGTCGCCGGCACATCTGCAGTAGAGGGGCATGTTTGCTTCCTTCACCCCTTTACATTTGGTGCACACCTAAAAATCCCACAAACCAGGAAGTTACAACCGAAATGATTTGGTCCGGTTAGCTTTCTGGCACGTACTCACCAGGTCTTGCAGCGTGTAGCTCATGAGTTTCTTCTGCAGAGCTTCAACCAGGGCCATCTCAATTGAGTCTGTCTCATACTGGACCTGACAGTTTGAGCAGAACCACTGAGGCAACACAGACCCGTCCTAAAAAACAAAGAAAAAGTGATGATTCCATTTGAATGAACACGACGGTGTTCGTATCAGGCGCTGCTCACCTGTGCCACTGACGGGTCCTTACACAGGTCCAGGTCCCGACAGAAATTGCAGTGGTGGCAGATGACTTCAGGCAGGATGTAGGAGTTGCAGGGATCACGGAACTGAGCTTCGTCTGAAAACTCCCCCACATCCACCAGACGTAGGAGGTCTCGCTTCAGCTTGTTCACCTGATTCACAATGTTGGCATCCAGAGAAAGGACCTGAAATATAAAACACAGAGCTGCTCATAAATGCTGGACTTTAATGTACTGCTGTGCTAATAATAATAATAATAATAATAATAAATACATTATATTAACAAATCTAATAATAATAAAAATATAAACCACAAACAGAAATAGTTAATAAATTATGGAATTCAAAGTACTGATGTGCAAAATTAAATAAACATTTGAATAATTTTAAAAATATATAACTATTTACATGTAAATAAATATCACATTACATTATTATAATTAATAATGTTAATAATATTAAAGAAACAATTATCTCTAACTGAAAACAATTAATAAATAATATAATAATATGCAAATATATAACAATAACATTACTACTACTAATTAAAAAAACTATGAATACATAATATATCATAATTTTATTATATACTATAATAAATCAAAACCGCGGGCAGAAAGGTTAATAAGGGGTGGATTCTGATGAACTGCTGTGCGTCAGGATCGCGTCCGTACCTGGCAAACGTATTTGACGAACTCCAGAGCAGGGTTGTTCAGAGGCAGGTGTGAGCCGGGCAGGACGGGAAACATCTCTGACGTCTGGGTCACGTTCCTGGAGCCCGTCACCTTTTTCTGGATCTTCTGAGTGATGGTGAAAATGTTCTGGGTCAGCTCGCTCGCCACGTACTCCTGAGAGAAGGAAATCATTCCTGGAGAAGAAAGCAATAACAGTAAAACACAACCGAGTCCAACACACATCCTGAATCTCAACTTTGTTTTTTTTTTTAAATTAACTTAATTCTTCTTCCGGCTCTTGGAGAGTTCAGACGCTTTTTTCCTCCTCTTCTCCCTATCATAACCCAAGGCTCTTTGTCTGACTTTGGGTGTACGGCGCTTCTGCATTTTTTCTGGAAACTAGAAATTATTACAATGGGCCTGGTCAGTTGGTCTCAACGTGATTGACAAAAGGAGAGAAGGGGCTCCCGGGTGCCCCTCTGAGACAGAGCCAGCTGGGCATATCATGGACTCCTGGAAACAGCGGAACCTGATCTGCCTCTCTCAACTGTCTGTAGAGGATTCTGAAGACGTCTGGATATTCGTGGTGTTGGTGTCAGGTTTCATGCTGTTTGGCCCGAGCGGTTACCTGGCTTACCGGAAAATTAACGAGCTGTCGAGGCTCAATCCCAGAGCTCAGGGATGGATTACACCGCACAAACTCATAACTGTCTAAATGAGTCGTAAGCTTGGAACTTTGGCTGAGATTCAGACTCTGGCACAGAAGATTGATGCCACCAAGGATAGAGTTGACGGATCAGCACGGATTGGGATAGATTCATTTACGCCATTATTGGATTCAGACGGGTTGGAGATCAACAGAACTTTAAGACAGAGAGGAAATTATCTCTGTCTGGCCCCAAAGCAAGTTCTTATCTGAATCTGGTGCCCTTGAGCCTGTGAGGCTGAAGTGACCCCCCCCCCGAAGAAATGTGTAATGCTGTTGTCGCCATGGTAACTGTCTCCCTATCCCAGCCTGGGCGGGACTGCGACCGGTGAAGGCCATTGAATCGTTCCAGGAGTCACTGTGCTCTCTAACCCAAATACCTCCTTCCCCTGTCCAAACGGAGGTGACGAGCGCTGCTTATCGCGGCTGCATGCACTGATGTGAGGACGGTCCCCAACCCTACCACCCCACCTAGTGGACACTTATGTTGTGTGATGTCTGAAGTCTGTTGCATTTCTGTCTGAGGTGTTTTTTGCCTTGCAAAGCTGCCCTCCCGGTGGAGGGTAACTCTGAAGTGCCTTTTTTCCTCCACCTGACCCAATCCTCATATAAACCCTCTGATCTCTATTAAGGTAGCGCGACTCAGGTTGCGAATGACCACAGTCACCAATTCTTGTCATGTGTCTATGTATGAATGTCTGATCTCAGAATTGTGTGTACTGAAACTCTAATTTCCCTCTGGGATTAATAAAGGATCTTTGAATTGAATTTGAATTAAGAAGCCTCTTAAACTGCCTCTTTACCAGGAAGTGCGCTCAAGTCCCCAACGGCCTGCTGTGAAACCTGGCTGCCTCCGCGCCTCTTGACTGGCGTTGCTCCCGGAGCGTTACGTCTCAGCTCCTCTTTCATGCTGTGGTAAACGGCAGCGATGTAGGCTGCACGGGAGGAGCGGGACGGTAAATAATAACTCAGAAATGAATAAGAATGAATAACTTTTTATTATTTTACCTGAAACAATCATGAGGAAGTATTTCTGACAGGAAGCCGTTTGGGGAAGGTAATGCATGATGTTCCAGCTGCTCTCAATCAGCTCTTCCACCTCATCAGCCTCTCCATCTCCATCATCTTCCTCAGCGTTGTCCTCAGCCTCATCTTCACTCCCGTCCTCGTCTTCCTCTCCTTGTGTGATTTTCTTCTCTTTGGCGTTTTCCTAAAACCATAAAAACGGGAAAGTGTTTAGAGTACTTTAAGTGTTTTAGTTCAAACTCTATAAATAAACATTTTAAATAAACCTGGTTCATATGACACATTTTTATGCTTCCGATCCGTTTTTTTATTCTGCAAACTGAACTTTTAGATTGCGGTACCTCTCCATACAGAACGCTGGAAGGTAGTTTGCCCTTGACGCCGCCGTAGTTAGCTGGATCCATCCACAACAGGAAGTCCCAGCATCGGGAGAAGGAGATGGACAGGGAGTGGAAGATCTCCCTGGAATGTATGCTAGAAAGGAAACACAGGCGGGTGATTGATGAAAATGGATCAAACGCTTTGTGTCTAGCGTCCTTTCGATTTAAACTGGCCCCAGATCAGTTTTAGTATTTATTAATATTTATGATATACTGAATGGAAAACAGACATGTACTCGAGTAAGCCAAGAAATGCACCTAAATAAAGAAATCACAATAAAAACGTGTAATCTGGGGGGCAGAAATGTCTGACCTGTTGGTTATGTATTCTACGTAGGCAATGGCGTCGTCTATCCTCCTTTTCTTGGTGCACAGGATGATCCTGTTAAAGTTTCCATAAACCACAGTAGAGCCCAGACGTTTGAACTCTGCCACCAACCTGCCAGCGGAACAACAGCCAGATTATTACAGGAACAGAAGACAGCAGGATCAGGAGATCATTTAATCCCACAGTTCTTTTGGCTGCAAAATGTAACTTTTAAACAAAGCTTTTGAGCAGCAACTACATAAATGATGCCTCTGTGGTAAAATGGATGCTGCACTCACTGCAGGAACACCTTCTTCATCATGTTGTGCAGCGTGCGGTGCAGCGCCGGGTCGTAGAGGAGAGAGCTTGGGGAGCGGAGCCAGCGGTAGAAGTGCATCACCTGGTTGTCTGCGTACACGTTGTGGTACTGCGTGATCTCCCTGACCCACCCAACCACCATGCTCTTCAAGATCCTGCTCAGAGGAGATGAACACCACCGGGGGGGTTAAACCACAGGAGGAACATCTGTAAATGAATGCAGCTGAGAAGATGATCACACCTGAAGGTGTTGGAGCAGAGAGCCGTCTCATCATAGCTAGCCAAAGAGCTGGCGCTTTGGTTTCCTGACATCATGTCCTCCAACGACGCTTGCTGGATCACGTCAAAGCTCACGCCCAGACTGGCCCCGCCCTCCATGTCGTTGACATGCTGCGACTGGAGGATGGTGTTCACCGCCAGGCTCTGCAGATCCAGCTCCACGCACACTGGAGATGACACATACCAACATATATTCACACAGCAAAAGGAGCTCCAGAAACTCCTGGTTCCTGAGGTTTCCTGGTAGTTGGAGTACCTGTGGAATAACATCCTTGTGCGTTGATCTCCACGGACACCTGATCGTCGTTTTCTACGACCAGGCGGCTGTCGTCGGCCTCTTTCCCACCGAGGTCGGGCCTGGCTGTGGGTGAAAGCCACAGCAGATGGTTGTGTTTCCGTAGATGTCTCGCCAGGAACAAGTCGGAGCCAAAGATGGACACGTCCTGGGGCAAATTACCCACTGGCAGGTGGTAATACCTGAAAGGAGGAGTTCCTGGTAGCCACGCAGTAATATTAATTCCACTGAGGAGAAGGTGAGCTGGGCTTACCTGGCCATTTCAAAAGCCTGAGACAGGCAGCTGTCCAGGTTGAGGTAATGGCGGATCATGCGCCGGGCCCCGTGGCGTTGCCAGTCCAGCACATTGTAGCTGATCTCATCCACCACGTGCACCGGAACCACCGGGAACTCCTCGAGCACCGGCACGGCTGCTGCTAGCCGCTGCAGCTCCCAGTTGGACTGGACGGCAATGAGAGTGGGCCCACGTCGCTCCTCCTGAACGCAGCAAAGAGATAAATCAACATGGAGGAAAACAAGGAGATTACCTACCTGTAGGACAGTGAAAACATAGATGGGTTATGGTTATTTTATTAGTAAAACAGAATAAAAACACCAGAATTTGTGTCTTTTACTTTGTAGTTCAGCAGGATGCGCTGCACAGCACGAGAGATCGCCTTGATGTCGTTTTCAGCTCGAACCTCGAAGGTGTGTTTCTCTGGAGGTAGAAGCTCCTCCGTTGTCTTCTCCAGGAGGGCGGTGCGCTCTGCTGTGTAGAGGTTACTCAGGTTGGGCATCTGGTTGCTTCGCACCTGAAAATCACAAAGTTGCAACAAAAGGATGACACTCCGAAGCTCGTTCAGAAATAATCCAACAGCCCTGCCACAAGAGTTATCTTGCTCCGAATTAGCTAAAACCTGACTGTTTTGGTCCCCGTTACCACGGAGACACACATACGTGGCCTCAGACCAGTAGTAGAAGCATTGGATGCGAGTTTAGAACACATTCAGAAGCAGGTGAAGACAAAAACTGTGCTTCTTTTACCGTGTCCAAGATGAAGATGCTCGCTTTGCGCTGAGAGGGGATGAACAGCCCAAACAGAGCCTTCTGACCCTGGTTGTGATGATACAAGTACATGTGACGAATGCTTCCTAAGGAAAAGGCAAGCATGTGTGTTAGGATGGAGAAAATGTAAAACCAAGGCAATTGTCTCTGACTAATTCAAGATGAGGTTTTCTGCAGATCTCACCGGGTTCCAGGTAGCTGAACTGAGCCAGAGATCTCATCTCCAGATGTTCCAGATCAAAGGAATCCGTCTCTCTGCCGGCCAAATCTCTGACGATGTGTTTGTTTACCATGCACACGCAGCCGAGCTGCACCAGGGCACGAAACAACAGGGGGACCTGGGAAACAGGTGATGGAGTGAGGTTAATGAAGCCGAACTGGAAACATGGAGGTGGTGGAGTTTAAGGTCACCTGTGTTTCATAGACGCCTTCGATGTCGGGAGCCGAGAGGTCGGCGTTGATCTCGTTGATGTGCTTCTGGTACATTTCCTCTGGCACAGAGTACTCGTACAGGAAGTACACCATGTTGGAGCGCGGCAGCATGCGGTTCACCTGAAGTCACCGTTTGGGAATTAAACACAGTTTTGGATGAACTGAACTCGGTTTTCTCAGCCCGTACCTTTTTGAACGCCACTCCCTCTTCTTGTTTTGGGACTTTCTGGTTGACGTAGAAGACCCGCGGGATGTTGAGCTTCATGCAGTGAAGGTCGTTTCCGATCACAGCCCACAGCTTGTACAGACCAGGGTGACTCGTTTCTGCAATCTGAGACGTATCACAGTCATTTCCTTGAATTTTGTCCAACGATCACATCCAACGTTTGGATGTCACCGCCACGGTGACTTTGCTCTACCTGCACAACCTGCCAAGGCATGTCCAGGATGCTGCGAGCAGTTCTGCGGAGGAAGCTCCCCAGGCCGGTGGCGGAGCCACCTCGGATCACACCTCCTCCAACAGGTTGAGACTCTCCATCCAACAGCTTCCTCCTCTTCTTCTTCTCCTTCCTCTGTCTCAGCTGCAGCTCCCACTTCTTCTTGTGATAACGAAGCCAAACAAGATGCTCCTCCTGCACAAAAAGACACAGGTTGTTAAAATTAAACATCAAAATAAAACCTGAGATTAACAAAATCCCTGTGGGATTAAAATCTGCTGGAAATGCACCCGTGTTGTTCCCTTTGATGGAGGCGGTCCCAGGATTTCTCTCCATGACTGCGTGAGCTCAACGTCCTGAGACTCCACCTGACTGTCACTCCCCTGAGACGCCCGCTTACGCTTGGTGCTGATGGGAACGGCGGGCTGCGGGGGTCTAGCCGGCCTCCCAAAGTCCTCCATATCTGCTGTATGACCTGCCTCGAGAGGCTGGTGGGTCACCTGGGAGATGTAGAAACAGCAACACATGGGAGCTCTGCTCAGCGCTCACGATGCTGACTGATCAGCTGACCCTACCTGCTTCTTGCCCTCGCTGGTGAACAGCTCACTGATTTTTTTCTGCTTGTAGATGTCGTTTTTCTCCAGGAGCTTCTTGTGAAGCCAGTCAGGATGTCTGACTCTTGGAACTGGATTCTTCACCTGATGGTAAAAAGAAAAATTCAAACGAATCTATACATAAACTTGAGTTGCATTCAGAAAGTGGTCGATTTTTAAAAAAATGAGCTTTAACCTGTTGCAGAGCTGCAGGGATGGTGATGATCTTTTGGATCGCACTGCCCAACCTCTCGATGTAATAGCTCCAATCGAGGATCTGGAGTCACCCGGAGACAAGAATGTGTAAAAAAAAAATTGAATATATATATATATATATATGATGAGGTTTTATCTTTAACTGGAAAAAACATTATGACTCACCGTGCGGATGTCCAAGTCGTGCAGGCTGGGCATCTTCAACCACTTCCTGAGGAAATGCTTCTTGACGCTGGGCTCTGCCTGGAAGATGGCCAGAGGAATGGCCCTGATTGGGGAAATATGTAGATGTGATGGTGTCAGACCCAAAGCTTTTACTTCTGGTGGTAATGCAAAGAGACTATTCTCCAGAGAGACCCAAAGGAAAACAGCATAAATATATCAGATCAATCAAGAAATCTGCTTGAGCCCTCTGGCTTGACTTGTTCATCACAAAAGGTTTTCGTTAGAAATTTGATTCCTTCCGTGTTAAATGATAAAAATCCACCTTTCTGTTACGGGGGAACCCTCTGGTTTTCGGGAGATGACGTAGCGGCAGCTCAGACCAGCGTCTTTCACCATCTGGTCTCCCAGGAACTCTGCCAGCCTCTTGGCCGTGCTGATGGATGTAGACTTTTGCTCTCCATAGTCTTCCAGCTTCCTGGACATCGACCGATTCTCTGAAATCAAGTCAAACAGCTCTGCATCGGGCATGTTGGCAGCCTAAAAAACAAGCACAAAAAACATGACAAAAACAAAAACAGACTGAATCTTTTTTTGATTGAAGTGGGCACACTGGTTTTTAACACATCTGCGGTGGTCTCTAGTATATACAAATGGCTTGTGGGCCGATCTCTGGGGAGAAACTCCTGTTTCAGAAACTTAATCGAAGGAAAAATTCATTCACCTTGCTGTACAGCACATCCAGCCAGTAGTCGGCTACTTTGGCCACAGACGCGTACACTTCCTCCAGGGTGGTCCCTTTGAGGAAAGCCTCAAACACAGATGATTGGAAGATCTTGATGAGCTGGAGCTCCCCTCGTCTCTTCACTTCAAAACCTTTGAGCTCAGCCAGAGAGCCGTCCTCGTTAAACACGGCGTACCTGAAAAACAACACGGGGCGTCCTTAAAAGTGCCCTTTCAGCTTAAATATTTCATCACTTGTGTGGCAAACCTTTTCTTGAGCTTCTTCCCTTCCTCTTTGGAGGCAGGCAGGATCATGGCCAGGTACGGTCCGTCCACCTCGAAGAAGATGCTGTTCTCCGACCTGATGTTGTACACGAGAGACGCTGGCTCCACCAGCTCGTGGTACTGGTCGTTGGTGAACCCCTCCTTCACCATGATGTTCAGCATGGCCCCCGGGTAGGAAACGGTCACCTTGGGCTTCTTCTCGTTGCTGGTTTTCACCACAAAGTTCTCTGGGAAGGTGTTGGGGAGGACGCACCAGATACCGTCGGTGTCCAGCTCCAGAGGCCTCCTGAGTCAAAATTAGAAAGTGTGAGAAGAATTATTAGTTTTTTTCCCCTAAACTGCTAAATTACTTAAGATAGAAGCCTTTCTTAATGCCAAAATAAACCTTTGAGGTTACAGAATCACAATAAATTCAGATCTTTGAACGGGAGAAACGAGCGACGCCACTCACCCGATTTGCTCGATGAGTTCTCTGGCCTGAGTGATAATGTTGGCTCCAGTGTAGCACACAATGCCAGCCATCTCCATGGAGTACCAGCGAGCCCTGAGAGATAGACGAAGACAGCATCAGCCCCGCAGCGGCGAGAGAGGACGCGTGACGAAGCGACTCGTACCCTTTTCTCATGACGTAGCCGTAGAAAGAGTTCAGAATACACTTGTGAGCCAGCTGAAGGGAGTCGTACAGGATCTCCATGTTTTTGCAGCGCTTCACCTCGGCAGCATCTCCACATTCCTGTGCCACTGACAGCTTCTTCTTCCACACCTTCAACAGCAAACACGCACCAGAAGTGAACAAACAATGATTATGAAAGCAAAAGACTTTTTAAAATTATTTTTGGAAAACCAAAGCCTACTTTGTGAAGTCCTTTGAATTCGTAACGCCGATCCCTGAAGGCTCTGACCGTGTCAACATAGAAGGAGTTTTCTCGCTGACAGATGGTGGTGACGCGCTCCTCCAGCCTGGTGACGTGGATCTTCTTGTAGGCCTTCTTACAATAATCTAAAAAAAAACAAAGAAAACTGCAATTTACACATCTTAAAACCAAGATCTGCTTTAAGGGAACCCAAACAAAGACGGTACCCGCAAGACGCTTCTTCTCGTGTTTGGCCTGCTCCTCCCGGTTGAGTGTGTGGAAGGCCCTGGGGGCCCCGTTGGGGAACAGCGGGGGGAACTTCTCAGACTCCAGCTGCTGCTGGATGCGGTGAAACTCGCTGCGACTTGCAGGCACTGAAAACAAATAGATGTTTTTTTTTTATTTTATAAACCAACCCAAACCTGTTTTAGTGCAGAGTAACCAGCTCACTGATTTCTCCTCTCCACTGCCAGGTCATCCTCCTCTGGCAGGAGGCGCCGGGCTTGTTGAAGTCACAGGCAGCACACGTGGCCTCATCAACCATCGCCGACGGCTACAAACGATGAAGACGTTAAACCTGCTGCTGTTGAAAGAGTCTTGCGTCTGATTTGTGATTCTTTTAGTTTTTTTTACCTGCAGGCGGTTGGTGAGGATGATGTTGGGGTACATCGCCCCGACGTCCAGATGGTAGATGAGGGGGCACTCGATCCTATTGGGAACCTCCTTCAAGGAAGTCAGCTTCTTTTTGATTTCATCACACACCTGACAAAGCATCACAGTTACTCCATGATGGAAGTGTTGAGCTAAAAAGGGGGAGGGCGACAAGTTCACACACCTCATTAAAGTTAGTAACTTGCTCCAGAGAGACTTTCTCCTCCTCCTCGATGGCGTGACGCATTGTTTGCTCGACTCTTTGAAGCAGGAAGTCGAAGGCGGCTGGGTTCTGTCAAAGCATCAACCCAAAACGGTCAAGCTTCAAGCTCCTAAAGGTGATTTAGTAGAATTATCAGAGAAAAAAAAAGAGGATGTACCATTTTAAAACGACAGGGGATGTCGCTGCGAAACACTCCCGACTCCAGCGCCTCCACGTGGCCTCCCACGTAGGTCTCAGAGTCCATGACGTGTCCGTCGTCCGTCAGCTTGTTGAAGACTTGCTCCTGCTTGTTGGGGAACACGATGTTGACGTGGAAGGCCTGCACCATCAGCAAGGCCTCACACAGAGTCCCAGACCCTTTACGCAGCACCTGTTCACACAAGAGCAGCGAGAGACCATTTAGTTTACGGCTCTTTATCAGCAGATACGTCTTCTTTTACTACAAAAATCTGAGACGAACCTCATCAGGCTCCATGGGGATGATGGTACACAGCGCAAAGATGAAGGGGTGAACATATTTCATGTACAGGTAATACGTGGCCACGGCGTCAGACACAGAGTAGGTGGCTAAAGTCTGTGGGAAAAGAAAAACAAATGTATTTTTAACTGACTAATCTTTTCTTTTATAGGATTTAAAACTCAAATCTTGTTTCTGGACCTGTGGCTCCTCCGTTGCCATGCGACACATCTCCTCAGGGTCCAGCTCCACCGGGTCGTAGCCCAGTTTAGCCTTGGCTGCTGCCTTGAGATTGTGACTTCCCACAGGTAAGTAGCTGTCTCTCTTTACCCACCTGGTAAAAGTTGGAATGAACGCGTGAGAAAACAATTCCCATTAAAATAATCAGCACACCTTGTCAGTAGGTGGGAGTCAGAATCATCCCCACCTCAGGCAGTCCATGTGGATGGCTTGGCTGGACTTGTACTCCCCCTGGCTGTCCTTCTGGAAACCGATTTCCCTGTGCATGCTCAGGCCGTGGTGGGCAGCTCGGGTCTCGACAAAAGGCCTGAAGAGGACCAAAAACACCCTCACAAAATAGAAGTTTCTAATAAACTGCTATTTTTAAAATTAATCCTGGATATTTTATAAAGTTTTTCCCCATTAACAAAGAATAAACGTGATTTAAAAACTGGGCTGTGAGTTTTTAATTACAATCAGCTCACCAGTCAAAGAAGTCTCCGTTGTAGGTTACAAATATGTTTGGTTTGGTCTCCTGAACGTGATCAAACCACCTCTGAATGAGACCAGCCTGCAACCAGAAACACTTTAATGCAAAAGCACTTCATACGGTAATAATCAGCTGAATCTGCACAGGTCTAGACCTCATCGGCCTCATTAAAAACAGTGAAAGGCCCTTCGTATTCCGGTTTGGGAGTGAACTCAAAATCCTCAATGTTCTCAGAGACAATCTCTCTGTTTGTGATCAGGAACCCCTGAAGAAATAAAACACGAGTTGGCAAACTGACGCAAACACGATGAGGTAAAGGATAACTTTGCGAACGGCTCTGTGTTAAACCCACCTGTCCGTCTATCATGTAGGAAATCATCATGATCTGATCCGTCTCTGCGTCTGGGAACTTCAGAGGAAGTTTGGTTGTCTCGATGTCAAAAGCCAAAACAACCGGGTCCTAAATATCCAAAAAAAAAAATTTCAATAATACAAGACTTAATGTAATCAGTGAGAATAAATAATGTGTTTTCAAGACAAAAAACAAAATATACGTACCGGGCGCTCCACAAGATCCTCTCTGCGTACGATCTCTGGCGGGAATGCGCTGCCACGGTAACGAACGTTGTACCAGTGAGCCTGAATGAGGCAGAGATAGCACAGATTATTACAACATTTATGTAAATAATAATCCAAGGTTTTATTATAAAGTGTCCTCACCACATGAATCTTCAGGTCGATGGAGAGTCGGACGTGGTAGGGCACATCGTACTCTCTCATGTCCACTATGTTCTCCAGCTGATCCACAATACTTTTCGACATCCCATCATCATAAGCTGAGGTGACGTTGCCACCTGACAGAGCGCTAAAACAACAAAATCCAGAGAACACTAGGAACGTGATGCTTTCAGGAACCCAGCAGACACAACAGATCATTCCTACCTTGATAACATTGAGGTGTAGGAGTCGTTGGACTGCTCCCTCTCTCGGTTCTTCCTTACAGCCGGAGCGATCTCACGCTTCACTTTGATGAGATCATCAACGGTGTTGAACGACAGTTTGATGTAGTTTCTCTTCAGGCCCACTAGATGGTTTGGCTGCAGAAATTGAGAAGTAGATTTTTAGTGCGTTGTCAACAATGGATCCTCTGACTGCAAACTAAAACTGACCAGATCCAAGTCCTCTTTTGGAAGCATCTCGAGTTTTGCCACCTTTCCTTGGAACTTCTTGGATAAGTATGAAATGACTTCCCTTTCACAGTTCTGAAAAGAATAATTAAGTTCTATAGGAATCTGATAAAACGACTCAAAACCTGAATCAAAATCAGACTTACCTTTCTAGTAGCAATGTAAAAATAAGGCTTGAAAGGAAGTGCCACCTACAAGGAGTAAAGATCAGGAAGAGCATGTCAGGGCAGAATAAACATCAATCATTAATATGTCATCCAGCATGAGGCTTTTTAAATAAACCAACCTTGAATCTGCTTCCATCCTCTTGGATGAAGTAGTAGTCTACAGCACTGATCATCCTCCTGTCCTCATCTAGGATCTCCGTCTACAAACGCGAACAAACGCGTTAAATGTCTCCTGAGACAGAAACCTGGTAGACTTCAGAGTGTGGACTCACAGGGTGCATGTTGATCAGCCAGCCTGTTTTCTCCCCGGGCTCCTTCATCCTCTCGAAGCCGAAACGAGCGTCCATGTCGTCAGTGAACTGGCTGCGCTCGAGCCGCTTGACGGCCGACGAGCCATCATCCCTGGTTCAGACAAGCAGCTACATTAGCTCTTCGTCTCATTTTGGAACACGCTGAAGTACTTCCACAGACACAATTACATCTAATAAACAGAAATTACAAGCGAACTTACTGGTTATCCACATCTGCTCCACTTTGTCCACGGTCCGCCCTGTACCGTCCGCTGTTTTGCAAAACCATCCTCTGATTCAGTTTTTCAGCTGCAACACCGTCATATATGTTTAAACAACCATTTGCTTCGCCGTAGGCGTCTAAATTATATATTAATATTAGTATTTTAAAGCGTTGGTCGTTCTCTGACAGCGTAGCCGACCGGATTTGTGTTTTCTGGATTTCGCGCGTTCCTGCAACTGCCGCGAGACCAGAGCAGAGCCGGAAGAACAAAGATCGTTTGTGAACAAAGATAAACACCCGCGCACTCTGATACGATCGCCGCACAACAACAAAATTAACAAAATACGTTTTAGTTAGGTTAACTTTCCAGCATAGCTACGAATTGATCTACTTGTAAGGTTAAATTGTGTGTTTTATCAGTAAATTTCAACACTGAAAAGGTCAAAGTTGCACTCCTCATCATGTAAACACAAACACACAAACTCTGGCAGTGTGCAAAAAACCATTAACTTTGTTTCCATTTATTGTAACCCACGTGTCTTTTATGGAACTCAAAAGTATTCAAAATTCAATATACAAATAAGACATTATGTATTAAAAATCTACATGAAGAAATACTAGACGATCATGTAATCTGACAATGAAATGAAATAACGGATTATGTAAAATCTAAGCTCAATATTATGAAATATTTTTCATTCTTTTACCATTCTGTTATTTCATCATTTTATTGTCAGATTACATGATTGTCTAGTATTTCTTCATGCAGATATTATTTATGTATTGAATTTTGAATACTTTTGAGTTCCATATACTAACTTCATGTAGCATTCATCACTTCCGTTTTTCTTCAGCTTGAAACTACACATTTAGAGGGTTGGTATTTTTTTTTTTTTTTTTACATATTTGATCTTTGATGGTTTCTGGGAGGAGCTTGAGAGGCTCCTCCCTCTTACGTGAACGTGTTTACTATCGCACTCGAGAGGAGAGGGTGCTGGTAGCGGTGAAAGAATAACACCGTCTGGTCTGGTGGTAGGTACTTTTGAAATTTGCTGCCTTGGAAATATATGAAACGGTTTATCGGCCACCATCGCAGCGTTTAGTTGCATGAGGAAATGCGTTTTCAATCCGACAAACACAGAGCCTTATGTGAACATATGTGACAGTTATTCCCTTGACTTGTGAAAACAGCGACCATATGGTCTTATTTTTGGAACGATGACTGTAAAGTGATCCGAATTTAGAGTTTAACAGACCTCACTGGAACCATTTACACCCATTCATCTGACAACTTGACCTTTAAATGGCCTTGTTTTCAAATTAGGATCAGAAAATATAAGGAAAAAGAAAAATTGGAAGGAAAAACACCTTCCTGCTAAATTTACAGATAAGGGACCAGATTGTGAATATGTAAATATGGGTCAGCATGTTGTTGATGAAAATCGATTGTCTGCCATGTTTTTGTACATTTAGCTGTTGGTTGATGTCAGCATGGAGCTGAAAAGTAGTTTTATTTATTTTTTTGTGTGAAGTCAACAGTAAATGTGTCAGATACTGTTAATTGCATTCTTTTTTTAAACAATATGGCACAAAATAGAATAAAAAGTTGCACTCTGATGAAGACATTTCCTCTTAAGACGTGCTTCTTATTGAATGCCACTTACACAGGAAACACATTATAATTAATATTTCAATTAGAAATGTAGTAGAAAAGGCAAACTTTCACCATTGATTTCACAATAATTAGTTTATTATTTATCATCTTTATTTGGATAAATTCAGACTTTAGTGGGTGGTGTTTTTGCCCTTCTTTTAGTTTAAACTACCTTCTCTCCCATCGTTGACCTTTAGCCCACATTGAGTAGCCACACTTAGCTCTGATGTCAGCTGTTTCAAGCAGCCTGTTTACTGGATCCTGCCTGGGAAATAACTCCTGTTGTGTTCTGCTGGCTCACAGAGTAGCATAACTTTGCAGATTAAAACTAATACCATGCAAGTTATTAGTTTTTGGACCATTATGACAATGATGACTTTCTTTGTTACCCCTAATGCTCACGTCTCCCGAAACCTTCTGACCTCTGATCACTGTAGCAAAAGCTTTTCAAGATTACAATGGCAAACAGACATGAATAACACTGATTTTAGGTTTCTTAGTTCACTGAATTCAAGGACAAGGCCATAGCAGCGGTAAAAATAAGTTTTGCATGTCTTTTTTTATGAATGTTGTGCTGTCTTTTATGGTTTAAAAGGGACATATTATACTAAACTCATCTTTTGAATCTTTTTGTGCTCCCATGTGGATCTCTACTGCCTCTATAAGCACTCAAAACATGAAAAATACCTGTCCATTGCTTTTCTCAGTGTTTGGTTTCAAGCATCATGTGCCTAAAGCAAGCCATTTCAAAAAGTTCCCATTTGTGATGTCACAAACGGAGAAAGTAGAACCACCTCTCACATGCAAGAGAGATCTACTGCCTAGCTCCTCCTGGATATCGAAGCTTCTCAGCTCATAGCAGACTGAGTGGAGAGGGGTGGGCGTAGCCAGCTCCCGCTTGTTTTCTTAAAGTGACAGCACCCTGAAATGGCACATTTTGGCAGGTACTGAAACTGTCAGGAACAAAACTGCTGAAATTGCTTTATGTGAGAGGGATTTTGTACAAAGAACTTCATAAACATGTTTTGTATCGACCATAGAACTATTATAACACAAGAATTAAAGTTTAGATTTTTACTTTAATCAATAAGCCAATCGGTCAATCCTTTTAAGAATGTTCATTTTGGGCGAGAACTTTCACGTGCTGCATGAATAACTGTGTCCACGTGTTTTTGTTGCAGTCTCAGGACGATGTCTGCAGATGCTCCAGTTTGCAGTGTTGGGATTAATCCTGTGGATGTTAACACTCCTGTGGAGAATTAATACCAAGACAGCAATGCCTGTGAAAGGAGAGGAATCCTTCTCTGGCTGCAGTCCCCAGGCGGCTGAGGAGAACAAGTCCACTTCAAAGACCCATCCTCGTGCAGACAAACATTCCCTGTCAACAGCTGCTGTAAAATCATATCTCAATGAAAACAACAATCTCCTGGCCAACATTAAGTCTGATCCTTCGCAGGCCTCCTCTAAGGTACATTCAAGGCAGCCATTGCGGCCACAGTCCACCCAGAAACCCATCAGAACCACTACACCCATGCTCAGCTCAGAACCCGAGGCGAGGAAGCGCCTCAAGTTTATCCTCGGAGCATCAGAGGATAACTCCTCAGACGAGGAAGTGCTGGTAACAAAACCTCCAAGCGGTTCCTCTCAGCCTCCGGTTTCTGGCTCTAAACCCTCCAGTGAGCTGGAGTTCTCTGGGGTGTCACCATCCAGCTCCTCAGTCATCAAGTAAGACTTTGTTTCTATTTCAGTCAATTTAATTTCCATCCTCTGGGGACAGGCCTGTTTTATTTTGCTCTGTCATGTGCCTTCATGTTGGCTAAAGGCCCTTGCAGCTTGTGGTAAGGTGCTGCCGCTCCTCTCCTGTTCAGACCATGTGTTATCGTGTCACCTGACAGCTCTGAGTTGTGCTATTGTCGCCTGCCAGAAATCTTGGCTCTAATATTGGAACAAGAGCTTTAAGCTGTCACTCTGAAACTGGTGTTGACCCAACTGACTCAGGTCACATCACAGTAAACAGACGGGATAAGATTTTGTTTTTTATTTGTAGAAGTTGTGTACTATGCACTGGATGGAAGATCTTTTATACGACGGAGGATCAGAGGAGATGGCTGCTTATGGCTGTGTGCTCTGTTGGACATTTTTACTCAATGTTTTTAGCTAATCGTGTTAGCAGAGCTTGTGGGAATCATCATGAGGGAGACAAAGGTAGGAAATGTCTCATCTCTAGAGATCAGTGTCACTCTGGCTTGTGTACTCTGTCCTCACTGGATGTTATTTCCTCCTTTTGAACTTTCTCCGTCCACTTCTACTGCCCGCTCCTGTCTGACCCCTTAACTGCTCAAAGTCTAATTGCTTGCACATTCTAAGGAAAACCAATTCTGTGTCATCTAATCTCCGTTTAATCTGGCAGTGAATCCTGATTTCCATTCCAACCAATAGCTGGATTTCAACAGAGTTGCATTTGTGCGCGGTGCAGGGTGAAACACTGGCCTTTTATTAAAGAGTGCCCCGGTGAGCTGTTCCTCCTGGGAACAGCTCCTCCTCCTCCTCCTCCTCTTTGTGCATCAAGGTTATTTAAAATGTTTTGACTCCATCCTACTTAACTAATCTCCACATTCACACCAGTAAGAACCCTTATCTACCACATCAATAGATCTGCAGAGGTCCACATTAAGGAAAAAGGAGATCTGGCTTTTGCAAAGGCTGCCTTAAATTGATTTTACTGGACTGAGATCTGGAGATTGTGGAGGTCGCTGAAGCCCAGTGAACCCCTCGACATGTTCAAGAAACCAGTTAGACGTGATCTGACCTTTATGAGATGCTGCTAGCCTATAGCCATTCTATATATGTAAATATATAGTCTAGCCACGAGCAATTGAAACGACTTGGTGCTTGGGCAGAATCTACGGTTGTCTTTCAAACAGTCTCAGCACGCAAATGGATAGTGCTAGGATCAATCGACGCGATAAACAATGTGAGGTGTTCATCTTGACAGCAATCAGTCAACTGGGCAGTCCACCACAGTGAAAGAAAAAGATGAAGAAGCCAATGCATCATTTTTTGAAATAAACAACTTAAGTATCTCTATCTGCTATTGTGTCAAAGAAAGGTCTGAGTCGAAATCGGCTAAAGTCTATTCTAAAGCCTATTCAGACCAACGCTGTTCCTGAGCTGATGCCATCTTTGTAGTCTTTCTCTTTTTTTTTTTTTTTTTTACCGTGTCCTGTCTGGCTGTGAAGCAAGCAGAATTGATGTCTGAATGCTGGTGACAAGCCTTACAGATTTATTCTCAGGTGGAGCATCAAAGCGTTTGCTTTTAATGTCACGCCTGATACTTAAAACTTTATTGTTATTGTTGCTGAATGCTTTGTAATTCCGACCAGACACGGAGACAGAGGTGAAAGAGAAAGGAAAAGAAAAGGTGGGGAGAGAGAGAGAGAGAGAGGGGGGGGGGGGTCCACAAAAATAAACAATAATGAACAAGAGTCTGCTTCTAGACCTGCAGAAAAAAAGACAAAAAAAAAACAAAGGGACACAAAAAAGGGACACAACAACAATACAACAAGATCTACCTCTCACTGCGTCAACTTGATGAAAAGAAAAAAATATATATATAATCAACATTGCTTAACTGAAGAATCACGATAATAAATCACAACATATTAAGGGCCCACCATAGTCTTAAGACCTGTGTTTAACATGCCCAAGCCCATACTTTTGAGAGCACCATGTGAGCACCTGTGTGTACACGCGCTTGTTTATTTAAGGTTTTTCTATAGGAGCGCCCAACAGAGAGTGTGAGGGACCACAGATCTGCCCCCCAAAGATGCGCAGGAGACGGGGGAGCTCCAAGTCCCAGAGATCCAGGCGCTGCCCCAGAACGCAGGAACCCCAAGGAGACTGCAACCAGGAAGGCCCCCGCCCCCCTCGAGAGTCTTTCTTTGATGCAGCTCTAGTGTTAAGCCCGCCCAACAAATGTAGAGCGCTGTGATTGGTAAGAGACAACACTGTTTGGGCCAATGGCAGACCAGCAGAGGTTACAATAGAGCGTGGCTAGAGCGACCTGCGGAGCAAATTTTTTTTTTTTCTACTGCTACAGTTGGTCTTGATTTCTAGGCTAATATTGTGCATGGTCCTGCTGGAAATAGCCATCAGAAGATGGCCATCCTATATATGACCACAGAGGACACACACCTCTGTGGTCACACATGACACATGTGACATAAACGGGTCATGGGCATGGTCAGCAACAATACTTAGACTGGCACACCTTAGGGGTACAAAATGGGCCAAGAATGTCTCCCCAAACCATTACATCAGAGACAGCTTGGAGTATTGGACAGGATGGATCCATGCTTTCATGTTGTTGACACCAAATTCTGTCCCGACCATCTGAATGTGGCAGCTGAGATCCAGACTCATTAGACCAGGGTTTTTCCAGTCTCCTGAGTGACGTGTAGCCTCAGTTTCCTGTTTCCCGCTGACAGGTGTGCTCTTCTGCTGCTGTGGTCCAGCTATTCAAAGTTCAACATGTTGTGGTTCAGTGATGCTTTTCTGCAGAACTTGGAAGAAACCAGTGGTTACTTGAGAAGCCACTCACTGGATATCTCACACACCAAGCCTAGACGTTGTAGGTAAAAATACAGTAGATCTCATATTCAGTCAATTAAATTCCCTTTATTTCCTATTCTAGTCCTCAATTTAAACCTCAGAACATTAGATATAAAATACAGAGTTTATGTTCTGATAGAAAGCTTATTAACATTAGTAAAAGTGTTTATAACTGCTGGAGGAATTGGCTTTTATTATGTGTTTGTTGAATTCGGTTTCCTAAACAGGAAAAGAGAAACATTTGAGCTTGTTTTACTTTCTCTCCCTGCAGCCTTTTGATTCAGGATTCTTTTCTGTGAATTGTGATGACTTCCCCATAGTTATGTTTAATCATGGAGGCAGAAAAGCACCAAAGCGAGCTGCAGCGACATCTGTACTGTTGTTTTTCACAGAAAAGAGCCAACAGTCTGTAGATGTGTTGCTGCCCCTGCAGCAGGAGGGGGGAAGGGAGGAGGCTGAAGAGGAAGCATGTGTGCAGACCTCTTTGTTATGGTTTTTAGCACACATAGACTAAAAAAACTAAACACATATTTAGCGCTAAAGTAACAGACCTCAAAATGGAGCGAAATAACTTGTTCCCTTATCTGCAGAGGTGAGTCCTCGTGCGCAGCTTTCACAGCGCTTTGTAATCTGACACCGAGAACTTTAGTGTTCGGAAAATAAAAGCTGCAAGTTTGAACTACCAGACCGAAAAATAACAGAACCTCTGCTGGAGACGCTGAAGTTGTTAGCGGAAAGTCGGTGTTGTGGCAGCGACTTGGAGGTCGTTTAGCGCCGGTTTGCTTTCAGGAAACGGGAAAAATTTCCCGCAAAGTTTTACTTTTAGCGGAAACATGTAAACAAATGCGTAAATAATGAGTTTTAGTAAAGTGACTGTCATAATGGTCTGCACCGGTTCTTCCTTTTT
Source organism: Nothobranchius furzeri (assembly GCF_043380555.1). NCBI lineage: Eukaryota > Metazoa > Chordata > Actinopteri > Cyprinodontiformes > Nothobranchiidae > Nothobranchius > Nothobranchius furzeri. Next base: position 45,304,521 of record NC_091757.1, read on the forward strand.
AAAGCTGTAAATAATAATAATAATAATAATAATAATAATAATCGGGTAATAATAATAATAATAATACGTACATATATTTACCTATTATTATTATAAGTGGCTAATATATCAACTTAGCGATATTAGCCTATTATTATTATTATTATTATTATTATTATTATTATTATTATTATTGCTGAGTAAAGCTTATTCCTTTTACACTCAGCCTGTTAGTTAATGTTCTGAGAACAAACCATCTGCTGTATGATAAACCAGGTTATCAGCTTGTGTTTTAATGACAGGTTATTTCCTTAGTGAGCTGTAGGCCTACTGTACAAGAGTTAAAGTTCACTCAGATCTGATCTCTCCACCTCTCTGCTGTAATAATCACCTAAGCAGGTATCTGTGTTCCTCCCCGACACGGTTATGAATTCATGTACTAAACATTTATTTAAGGAAGAAGGCAGCAACTAAAGGGCACTGATGGTATGTACAAAAGTCTTTGTTTCCTTCTGTGATCACTTTAGATGTAAGTTTCCCAACATGGAGGAATACATTGGCTGTTTTTTGGGGGGTTGATCGGTGTTTAGTGTGTTTGCAGTAATAATAATGATGTTATTCTAGTGCAGGGGTCTGCTGCTTGTGGCTCCGGAGGCACTTGTACCTCACGGAAGTGGCTCCCTCTAACCAAAACGACCTCAACCTGAGTTCCGTTTATATTTAAGTCAACAAAAGGAGGAAGTTTCTACAGAATTTCACTAAATTACACACAAGTTGCTTCACATCGTTTCACAACCAGAATGAACCAGAATGGGGTTTAAAATGCGGTTTTGCTGCGGATAGTTTGTTAGCTTAACATCCAGACTGTAACCCTAACCCAAATCCAGCAGAAATAAAATTAAAAACCGTATTTACATATCAGCTATTGAAATAAACTAAATATGACGTAGTAGGAAATTATTTAAAGAGAATAACAGAAAACAAAACTCATCTGCCTTAAACACTTGGTGGTTGATATATTTTATGTTTTTGTAAAACAGAAAGCTGTGATTTACAGTTTTAAAAGGCCACTTATTTAACTACAAGTAGTATTTTACAAAACAACAGTTTATTCCTTCATTCCCTCTTGCATAACAATTAAAAAGAAAAACATCAGAATATAACATTAATTCTTGAATTTAATAATCAAATCAATTTAGTGACTGTTTAAAAATAATTTTTTAGAAGGAGAGCTTGGGTAAAAATAGGTATTTTAGTCTTGGAACTTGTAAATGTCTAGAATATGGTAAATTCTAAACAAATTATTTTTGACAGTATTGTCTTATATAGATTTTACCACATAATCTTTAAATTTTGCTAGATTTAAAACTAAAACAATAAATGAATCCACAAGTGAATATTTTATCATCACTTTTTGCTGCCTAGTTTGACCTTTAACAATGTTGCTCATAGACCTACTGACCGTTTTAACTGTTGTTCATTAAATTAATCATCTTTTTATTATTTATCAATCCTGCAGAAAAGGTTGACAATGCTTTCTGAGTATAATCGGCTATAAAAAACTGTTTCTGCAATACAGGGTTAAAGATCTTGTCCTCATTGGAGAAATTTCTTCCCAGTGTGGAAATAATTTGAATCAGCAAACATCATAAATTGGTCATAAAACAGCAAATATTGGTCTCAGTTGCAGGAAAAACCTCATTTATTCTTGCAGCTAATCACTTTCTGTTTTGTTGAACAGCTGGAAGGAAACCAGAATAAAGATACAATCTGTATCAGTCTGCCATTCTTGTAATGATTTACCTTTTTATTGCCTCCAGGACTACAAACATCTAATGTTTTAGCTTCCATGAATTCATCTAGAGTAGCATTTAGGTGTTTTTGAAAGGTTGGAGATGAAGAAACTGCTGCAGAGTCTGTACCTGCATGTTGCAGAAGGAATCAGACTTTTCACTCTGGTTCTTGATGTTCAGTAACTTATTTGTTGCAGCCATGGTGTCTGATTTTATTGGCACTGATATCTGTTTCTCCATGGTTTCAGACTAATTTATTCAATTATTAATTGTTTCTCCTGTTTTTCTCTGACAGAGAATTGAATGTAGTCACATTTTCCAGGATTATTTATTGTTGCAGCTTTTGTATCTGGAGTGACCGTGACTAACGTGGAAGGTGACTACTGTTACACTTTCTGCTCCAGGCCTAGCATGTCTGGTCCTCACTTGGTGAAAAAAGGACGTGAACAGAGAAAAATGGATCTGCAGAGAGACTTCACCGTGGCCTCTCCTGCTGAGTTCGTCACACGCTTTGGTGGGAACCGTGTCATAGAAAAGGTTAAATTAACTCTCTTCTTGTGCTGATTGGCAGCAGCTTCTATTGTCGATTTTTTCTGAGGCTAATCAGGTGATTTCTGTTTCTCTTACAGGTGCTGATTGCTAACAATGGCATCGCTGCAGTCAAGTGCATGCGTTCTATCCGTCGCTGGTCGTACGAAATGTTCCGTAACGAGAGGACCATCCGATTTGTGGTCATGGTAACCCCCGAAGACTTGAAAGCTAACGCAGGTCATTGTGCGCTTTTTATTACTCAGCAGTCATTGGAACTTATCTTGGTTAAAGTAAGAGGAAAACACAATACACTGAGTCAGCTGTTTGATTCTGAACCCTGATGTGTCTTCATATAGAATACATAAAAATGGCCGATCACTATGTGCCCGTACCCGGAGGATCCAATAACAACAACTACGCCAACGTGGAGCTGATAGTAGACATAGCAAAACGGATCCCAGTGCAGGTACATTTCACACATAACTCAGTTAAACCTTTTATTTCTTTACATACTTCCTTCACTAGTGTTTGCTTGTTTGTTTATTAATCGAAACAGGCTGTTTGGGCCGGTTGGGGTCATGCATCGGAAAATCCCAAGCTTCCCGAACTCCTGAACAAAGCAGGAATATCATTCTTGGGTAAAAACAGTTTGAGAAACAAACCAAACATTTTGTGTACATTGGTTTAGTTGTATTATAATCAGCCACTTCCTGCTGTCTCTCTCAGGGCCGTCCAGTAAAGCCATGTGGGCTCTAGGAGATAAGGTGGCATCTTCCATTGTTGCCCAGAGCGCTGACATTCCCACGCTGCCATGGAGCGGATCAGGTGAGTGGTAGTACTTTTATAGTATTTTGGACATTATGTATTGTCAGGGTGTGCATTGTCAAGAATCCGGTGATGCGATATATTTCACAATACACAGGAGACAATACGATATATTACGATACCTAAAGTCAGACAACATTTGCAATTTTTAAGACCAAATGTAACTCTCAAACTCAGGCCAGACACTTCTAAGACATATCCAGTGTTGTCGCGAGATCTCGTTGTTCCATCAAAACGAAGGCGGTAAAAACTGCCGCCACCTGGCTGTTGGAATTTGAATTTCACCTGACAAAAAAAATATATATAGTAAATGTTTACAAATAAATTCTTGATACAAAATCGATACACCCAGTTTAAATATTGATTCTCTATCATATTGCGATATTTCAGTGTATCGATATTTTCCTACAAACCTAATGTGCAGACTCACTCACACGTTTAATGGTGTGTTTAATGTGGTGGGTTTAGATCTGAGATTGGAGTGGGCTGAAGAGGACCAAAAACAGAACAAAGTCATCAGTGTTCCTCCAGACCTCTATGCACGGGGCTGTGTTCAGGATGTAGATGATGGTCTATCAGTAAGCATCTTTTTTCTTATCTTTCTCTTTGAGAAAACACATTTTAGCAAAGTTTGCAATATTATAATATGTGCATTTCACACCAGGGAGCTGAAACAATTGGTTATCCAGTTGTGATCAAGGCCTCTGAGGGTGGAGGTGGAAAGGGCATCCGGAAGGTTGAGAATTCAGAGAGTTTTCCAAGTCTTTTTAGACAAGTTGGTGTTTTTACTTTACATTTGCTAACAACTTATATTTTTTGTAATTAAGCCTATGTAATTTTGCATTCAATTTAATTTTTTTGCCTGAATCCAGGTTCAAACAGAGATACCAGGATCACCTATTTTCATCATGCAACTGGCTCAGCACGCGAGGCACCTCGAGGTGCAGATATTGGCTGATGAGTATGGGAACGCCATCTCTCTGTTTGGACGAGATTGCTCCATCCAGAGACGGCACCAGAAGATCATAGAGGAGGCTCCTGCCACCATAGCTCCTTCCTCAACGTTAGAACAAATGGAGCGGGTCCGTTAGCTTTGGTGCACGTTTTATTTCAATATTTTAAATGTTTTCTCTGGCTAATGTCAATTTACAGTCATCTCCATTCTCTTTTTGATCTAGTATGCTGTGCGGATGGCCAAAATGGTAGGCTATGTGAGTGCAGGCACAGTGGAGTACCTCTACTCCGAAGACGGAAGCTTCCACTTCTTGGAGCTGAATCCTCGCTTGCAGGTGGAGCATCCGTGTACAGAGATGATCGGAGATGTAAACTTACCTGCAGCCCAACTTCAGGTGAAACCTTGTCCTATACTTGGATGCAATATTGCACCACAAGTACACAATGAATTATTTAAGTCACAGAAAAGTTTTTAACTTATTTTCGTTGTTGTTAGATTGCAATGGGAATCCCTCTGTACAGAATTAAGGATATAAGATTGCTTTATGGAGAAAGTCCATGGGGCGACAACGTCATCAACTTTGAGTCTCCAGACTGCATTCCCATTCCAAGAGGGCATGTTATTGCTGTTCGGATCACCAGTGAGAACCCTGATGAGGTATGGTGTCATCTCATGAGCACTTAGGAAACACCTGACTGTTGATTAACCTTTTATTTTACTGTGGATTACCTTCTCAGGGGTTCAAGCCCAGCTCTGGCACCGTGCAGGAGTTGAACTTCCGCAGCAGTAAAAACGTCTGGGGTTATTTCAGTGTTGGGGCTGCTGGTGGCCTTCATGAGTTTGCAGATTCCCAGTTTGGACACTGTTTTTCATGGGGAGAGAACAGAGAAGAGGCTATTTCGTAAGAGTCTTTTTAGGAATGTGCTGACTTATATTTAGATCTTAAAGTGATTTGTTGAACATGAGTTAAATATGATGTAATATAGTAATTTCCTACTATATATTACAAAGTGAGAATAGCAGAGCACCATACAGACGTGGACAAAAACCCACAATGGTAACAGAAAAGGCACCCTTCAAACCTGTGACAATTGGAGCAATTTGCTCATGAGTAGTGGGCCAAAATACCTGTTGAGGGGTGAAGAAGTCTCTTTGACAGTTACAGGAATCATGTGATTGCAGTGATTGCCTTAAAAGGTTGTGCAACAAAATATTAAGTCAGGAGTACCGTCCTTTTTGTCCAGGTCTGTTCCATGAGTTTATTTTTAAAATAATTCCATTGAATTATGGTTGAAAAGCAATGTCTGACTTTCATTGGTTAGATTTCATAGAAATTTTATGTATTATTGCTTTTGTCAGATTCAAGTTACTTCTGTGACCGTTGTGGGTTTTTCTTTCATTGATCAAAGGGTACCAACAATTTTATGTATATCTGTATGTGTTTGCAATCAATTTACCTAAAATTAAACCCTGCCAAATACAAAAACAGAGTAGCTTCTAAAGTGTTAAATCTGTGTTTTATAGAAACATGGTGGTGGCCATGAAGGAGCTGTCCATCAGAGGTGATTTCAGGACAACGGTTGAGTACCTCATTAGGATACTTGAGACGGAAAGCTTCAGAAACAATGACATCGACACTGGCTGGCTGGATCACCTCATTGCAGAGAAAGTGCAGGTCAGAGATGGAGCGACAGATACAATAACTCATCAGCAGCCAGATCACATGAGGCTCAACTTGTTAGCTGTCTCTAAGCAACCATTCTTCCTGCAGGCAGAGAGACCAGATACCATGCTGGGCATCGTCTGTGGGGCTTTGCATGTTGCAGATGCCAGTTTCAGAAAGAGCATGTCGGACTTCTTGCATTCGCTGGAAAGGTCAGTAGACACATTCCTCAAAAAGGAAAAGAAAACATCCCTATTATTCCTACTGTGTGTTCATGTTACTTCATCTGTTGAACGTGTAGGGGCCAGGTACTACCAGCAGACAGTCTGCTCAACTCTATCAACGTAGATCTAATATACGAAGGAGTCAAGTACTGTCTTGAGGTATTGGCTTCGTTTCATTTAATCTGTTGTTTTATTTAATTTTTAATTCTCTTTTTACTAAATAATCTGTCCTCAGGTGGCTCGCCAATCCCCAACAACCTATGTCATTGGGATGAATGGCTCCAACATTGAGATAGATGTCCACAGGTTGAGCGACGGTGGCCTCCTGCTGTGCTACAACAGCAGCAGCCACACCACCTACATGAAGGAGGAAGTAGAAAGGCAAAGCTCTGACTGGAAAATTTAAACAAGTCAGTTTGCTGTTTGACTTTGAGTTTAGTCATTCTCCATGCTGTTTCATTGCTGTAGCTACCGCATCACCGTTGGGAACAAGACGTGTGTTTTTGAGAAGGAGAGGGATCCCACAGTGCTGCGGTCACCCTCTGCTGGCAAACTGCTGCAGTACGTGTATGAGGACGGGGCTCATATTAAAGCTGGAGAACCCTACGCTGAGATTGAGGTCTGAGATGAGGAGCAGCATGTGAGATGTTAAAGTTCTTTTTGTGTCTGTTTGGAGTTTTAAAAAAGTAATTGGTGTTTTGCATTTAGGTGATGAAGATGGTGATGACTCTGACTGTGCAGCAGTCGGGCTGTGTACATTTTGTCAAGAGGCCAGGAGCGGTCTTGGAGCCTGGATGTGTCATAGCACGTGTGGACCTGGATGATCCCAGCAGTATACACAAGGCATGTCACTCCCAACAGGTTCAGCGTTCACATAAGAGATGTTTTCATTTAAATATTTTGTTTTCTGTTTTAGGTGGAGCTCAACACAGCTACGCTTCCACCCCAACAACAGCCCATGGTAGGAGAGAAACTTCACCAGGTGTTTCACAGCGTGCTTGAAAACCTGATCAGAGTGATGGATGGTTACTGTCTTGAAGAACCGTACTTTAGCAGCAAGGTATCAACCCCTCCACCATTAAAGCAGAATTCCAGAGTTTTCCCCCTTTCAGGAATTATGTGGGATTTTTTAAAATCTATAAAAGTGGTAATCTTTCCCTGTACTGTGATACAATAGGAAACATATCAATTTCTTTTTGCCAAGCCCTGCTGCAAATGGAGTCAATGTGCATTGTTCAACTATTCAGTTCATAATGGGTTAGTGTCTGCATAATATTCCTGTACAAGTACAAAAAATGACCTTGTACAACTGGCAACTGATGTGGCTGCAGCAGATGGATCAGAAAAAGGGGTTTGCATGCATGCACAGGTCTCGCTGCATCTCATTTTTTTATTTGTATTTTGTTTTTGCATTGCAACAAAAATGTTTTTTTTGTGCTAAAATAAGCCAATCTTATGGCCAGGGAATGCCTTGGGATTCTCCCAGAGGAGCTGGCCCAAGTGGCTGGGGAGAGGGAAGTCTGGGCCTCTCTGCTAAAGCCGGGCGTACACTATGCGACTTTTTCACTTTTTTGAGCCGATTTTCCACTCGTGCGAGAATCCACAAGATCGGGGCGAGTTTTGCGCTGAACGTCGTGTAGTGTACGGGGGGTTACGAGAGGCGATTAACACCACGTGACCAGCTACTGATCAGCAATCGTGAGCTCGCACGGACTTCTGGAGTGTTTGATATTTTGCTCGTCCCTCGTGAGGGTATCGCACTGTTGAAGCGGCGCTGTGAGCAGCTGTGACCCAAAAAGTACCAGAACCGCTCACGGCGCATGCGCAATCATGCATCAACACCGCTCACCCGCTATTTCCCTAATAACAAACGTTGTTCGTTTTTATTTCTACACGCTTTTTTACTCACAAAGATATTCAAGAAAGCGTGTTTGTCATGTTCGTGTCAAATTAAACTGATCACAAAACACAGATTTACTTTCTTCATTTCGTTTTCCTCATCCAACCCCCATAAATCCCCCTGTGTCCTCCTGCAGCACTCCCGAAGGACAACAGGCCAGACAAGAAAGTCTGACGTGTTGTGTAAAAACTGCTATTTTTAGTACATTTTTGGGTCCGACGTGTTGCTACCAGACGTACAGTGTGAGCAGTCAGGTCGCATCCGAGAACTGGGTTGTACAGTGTGAGCGCATGACTCGTGAGATCTGCCCTGCGAGGAAGTCGTACAGTTTGAGCTGAAGCTGAGTGCTACGAGTGAAAAAGTCGCACCGTGTCCGCCCAGCTTTAGGCTGCTGCCTGATGACGTGACCCTGAATAAGTGGAAGACGATAGATGGATGGATTCCTGAGTTAAACTTTAGTATTGACTATGTGATAATTTGCTGTTCTCTGTAGTTAAAAGAATGGGTGGCCACTCTTATGAAGACTCTGAGGGACCCTTCACTGCCATTGCTGGAACTCCAGGAAATCATGACCAGCGTTGCCGGTCGAATTCCCCCTTGTGTTGAGAAGGAGATCCGTAAAGTCATGGCTCAGTACGCCAGCAACATCACCTCCGTCCTCTGCCAGTTCCCCAGTCAAAGGGTAAACACTGCCTATGAGTGGGCATCAACCATGTGCTAATGTAAAGGTTCTACTGCTCCTGCCAGTTTATGATGACCACTCCACTCATGTGATTTCAGATTGCTAATATTTTAGACAGCCATGCTGCAACATTGCAGAGGAAGGCAGATCGTGAGGTTTTCTTCATGAACACTCAAAGTATCGTACAGCTGGTGCAGAGGTTAGTGTCTTTGAAACTGATTGTATGGAACCCGTTCCCGCCACTCTGTGATTTTGTTTTTATTTCATAATTAGGATTTAACTCTCGTGATTATGAAATAATATCTTATAATAATGAAATAGGATCTCATAATTATGAGAAAGCTGAGCCAAGCTGATAAAAACAAATTTTTATCTCAATTATGACTTAATGATGACATAGTATCTCATTATTATGATATAAATTTTTGAATCATAATGGCAGGAATGGGCTTCCATAAATTTGATATTATATTTTTTAATGACCGTTTTTTATTTGTCTAAGACTAAATTTCTATAAACGCACATCCATACACATGACCATGGGAATTCTTTTTGTAGTCTTGAGTATTGTTGGCTATTATTACTTGTTCTGGCTTTTGTTGCAAGCAGGTAAACAGTCATCTAGTGTAATAAAACACTATTTAGTGCTGAGCAGCAGTGTTGTGTTCACTGACTTATGACTGAGTGGTTTTAGGTACCGCAGTGGAATCCGTGGCTACATGAAGTCTGTGGTTCTTGATTTGCTGAAGCGCTACCTGCAGGTGGAGATGCAGTTTCAGCAAGGTAACATTAATGTCGTTCAATGCCTCCTTAAATGTTTCTGAGCTTGAGCTTCAGATGAAATATTCTCTTCCTCCCCACATAGCCCACTACGATAAGTGTGTGATTAACCTGAGAGAGAAGCACAAACCTGACATGAGTCCTGTGCTCGACTACATCTTCTCTCATGCCCAGGTGTTCAAGAAGAACATTCTGGTTACGATGCTCATTGTAAGGAACGATTTTGGAAATGCACAAATCTTTCTCCTAATTTTTGAGTTTAACCCCATTAATGCAGCAAGTGTTTGTGACTTTGTGTAGGACCAGTTGTGTGGACGTGATCCCACCCTAGCAGATGAGCTCATGGTCATCCTGAATGAGCTCACACAGCTGAGTAAGATGGAAAACTCAAAGGTGGCCCTGAGAGCCAGACAGGTGAGAACTGATGCCCACCTCAGTTAGCTCTCTGTAGCTTTCTGAAACATAAATCCTGATTATAATCTTTACTAACTGTCTCCCAGGTGTTGATCGCCTCCCATTTACCATCATATGAACTGAGACACAACCAGGTGGAGTCCATCTTCCTGTCAGCCATCGACATGTACGGTCACCAGTTTTGCCCAGAGAACTTGAAGGTTTGTCTCCTCAGTGGAAACTTTAAATGTTTGCAGCTTCTTGAACAACAAATAACTAGGGGCGGGAATTTGACATGCTAATTTTGATAAGCTATTTAGATAAATATAAATTAAAATACCCCTTTGAGCGTACCCCAGTTGGGGGCCGGAAAAGTTTAGCATCACAATTTATGTCTTATATATCATAAATGTCATCAAGCTGCACCTTTTAACAAGACTGCAGAGCCTGGGCTCCAAATACAACTAAAACTACAATTAAATCAATTATGACAAATCCCTTTTAGAAAGGAAGAAAAAACTCGACTTTTCTACCGTTATGTTTAGTAGTTAGTAGAACGCAGGCAGGCAGTAACTTTATCCAAACGAACTTTATTGCAGTAGGAGGGACAGGCATACACAGCATTCATCTTGTAACCCTCAGCAGAACTTCCCATGAACTCTAATCTACACCTCTATATACATTAGCGGTGCACTGCTGCCACCTAGTGTTCAGTTTTGTACACAGCATTTACAATATTCCATTTACACTTAATCAGTTACACGTGCTAATATTTACACATCCCAGAAAATCCCATAATGGGTTACCTTTATAATGAGACCAAAGTAGTCAAATAGACCTTTTGGTTACTAGAAATACTCACTAATAGTTTTATTGATTTAAAAAATTGCTTGGGCATAAATTGTCTTCAATGACTAAAATGTGAAAATTAAGATTAATTAAATACAAAGCATCTAATTAATTACATAATTTATTTAAATTGAGTCTCACCTCTACAAATAACATAATTTTTATTTTGAGCAGAAACTCATCCTCTCTGAAACCTCCATTTTTGATGTCCTGCCCAACTTCTTTTATCACATCAATCAAGTTGTATGCATGGCTGCTTTGGAGGTATGTTTAACCCAATCGTATCAATGGAATTCTCTTTATTTTATCGTTTTTTTTTAAAAACCTGAATTCGTTGTCTTTTTATCCAGGTGTATGTCCGCAGGGCTTACATCGCCTATGAACTGAACAGCATCCAGCATCACCAGCTGCAGGATGGAACGTGCGCAGTAGACTTCCAGTTCATGCTGCCGTCGTCACATCCAAACAGGTGACCGGTTTCCCTGGAGCGGCGGCGCAGAATGAAAACACTAATATAAACAACTTTGAGTTGTTGCTCTGAAAGCTAAGAGATTCATTAAGCAAAGAAGGTAATTGTGAAACGCTTTGAAGCAGTTTCAAAGAAATCCAGGCCATAAAACTGTCATGTAAGTGTTCTCCTGCCCTTCATGGTCTGCTTTACTTCTTTTTATGACCTCATTTGTCATTTGAGTTCAGCTTGATTGTGTGTGCTTAATGGTGCAGGTGGAGAGCAGCCTTTACACCAGCTGCTGTAGCTGCTTATGGCTAACCCCGAATGCAACATGTTCACTAGCACCCTCTATTATTGTTAATGTGCACCACCGCCACCTTGTGTCTAATCATTATACACTCAGAAGCACGGTTTGATCAATCACTGCTAATGTTCACATGTCAATCATCTTATTTCAGAGGGAGCAGCCCTACTCTGAACAGGTAGAGTAAAGCTCCTCCCAACCAGCCAAAGCACCGTATCGTCTCTGTGTCTCTCAACAGCGCATGCTTGATGCACCGTGCTGCTGCTTTTTTCCTTCTTGTCCACTTCCAGTCACTTCAAGACTTTTCTAACAAGTCCCTCTCTAATGCGCAATATGAGCTGCACTTCACTTGTCCTGTCGTTGCTTCTCTTTGCTTAAAGCATTCCTGAGATTTTTTTTTTGAGAGATTCACCTTTTAGCCTTTTTATTTTCCCCAAGGAAAAATAAAAATCCAAGCCTGAGATTTCAGTGATTGCTACTGAATTATCCAGATGATCCTTAAAAAATCTGAAAAATGATCTCTGATTAACAATTTGCTTTAAATCAACTCACAAATCAGCTGTCAGCGTGGAGAGGATGGAATTAGACCTGAGCTCGAATCGATTCATGACTTGTGACTACGTTTGAATCAGATGGTTTATTTATTTTCCTCTGCAGACACGATAATCCTCCTGAGGACGGTTCAACTAGACTGTTCATAAAGTGAATGTAATCAACAGCAGGTGGTCAGGAGGAAAGGAGCATATGTGACCATACAGCCCAGCTCATCTCATTCAAAATTAGCACAATTATAGTTTACATTTTTTTTTATTTACGGTAAAATTTGATGAAAGTATTGCTAAGAAAAAAATCACAATTATTAAAAAAAATTGTTTTTACATTAAAATTGTACATTTTTATATTTCAGGTTTTCTATTGTTTGCAAAAAGTTTGAAATGTGGTGATGAAGGGATTTAAAAATTCCCTGCAGGATGATAAATATAGAACATCTGACTTGTAAACGAGTAAAGTAAATACTTCAAACACACAAATACGCATACTGTTTGCTAAAAGCATTTTGAGTATTATTATATGTAAGATTGCGTTTTTTCACAACAAAACTTGATTGTTTTAATTCTATAAAGGACTGTCAAATTGAACACATTTTTGCGTTAGCACATTAATTAATGGAGGCAAATATTTTATTCATGTTAATTTTTATTTTTGAAAGTCATTGCTTGCACGTTCTGAACACAAGTTTCAAAACTCGTGAACATTTATTCACACTGAGCGTGTCGAGGGAGGAAGTTATAAACTTGTTAGTGAAAAAGTAGTTTCTGTGAGTAAGCTAAAACGTATTTTCATCTTCACACATTTAGAAATAAACAGGTGGCTCGATATACTAATTCGGTTAATTCACTGAAGAATAAAATCATTATTGTGCAAAGAGATTTTCCCAAAAACTTTAATCAAAGTCATAATTTTAGTTTTCTACCCGACATTTGATGAATGAACAATGAAAATAGATAAAAGATAAAATTGGCAATAATAAAGAAAACAAAACACAAATAGCCAATAAAATGTATGGCTGGTATTATGGTGCTGTGTGGCGTAGTTTTCTCTGACACCCTTTATCCAATTCGCAAACAGTGCCCCCCCCCCCCCCCCCCCCCCCCCCCGGTGAAAAATCTGTCATGGTACATTTATAATTTGTGATTCATTTGCGATTAAGTGTGAGGGAATTCATTATTAATCATGATTAAAAATTCCCGCTTATTGACAGCCCCATTTCTTAATATTTTTACTTAAAGCTAGCTAGAGTAGCTTGTGCTCTTTATTTTAATATTTCACTGACAATGATGTTGTGGAAAATTCATAGATCAACATCCCTGCTCTTCTGCAAGTCCTCAGATTAAAGACCCCTCTTTCATCAGAAAGTTTTAAGTTAACTGGGTCAATGAAAATATAAACACAGCAAAACATTGTTGTTTGACTTATTGGAGAAAAATGAAGGTGATGTGTCACTTTACATTACTTTGATTCAATTAGAGATGAAACCAGATTCTTCTCTGGGCTTGACCCGAAACTCTGAGACTAGCTGAAAGTTGACTCTGTGTCTCCTCTGCTTCCTTCTATATGTAATTTGTATTGAATGAGTTTTTTTTTTTTTTACAGATGAGAACATCTGGACTTGCTTTAATTGCTTTTTAAATACATCGCTTTGTCTGTTTGAGGTGATCAATGCATGTTTGTCCCCCATCCAGGCTCCCTTTACCAGTGAGCGGATCAGGCCAGTTTAATGTGAATCGGCAGGGCAGGGAGCTGCTAATGGATGGAGCCCTGTCTCCACCCTGCCAACGTATGGGAGCAATGGTGGCTTTCCAGCATTTTGAAGACTTTAAGAGGTACATTTTTCACCAGATATGTAGCACATGTAGTATAGATCCATCAAAATTGAAACAAATCACGTGTGTTTGTTTTTAGAAATTTTGACGAAGTTTTGTCAAGTTTTGCTGAACCACTCTTGGAGAACGCTCCATTCTCAGAGTCCTGCTCAGCTTTCTATGAGGAGGATGGCATGAAGGTGGGGCTGCGGGCATGAAAAGGTCCAACGTTAAGTTTGATTCTTATTTATCTGTCCATGTGAAGCTAAACTTTTCTTTTTCATCTTCATCAGAACGCCAGGGAGAACCCCATCCATATCATTAATGTCTCTATAAAAACAGCTGACACAGAAGAAGACGATGCTTTGGTCGAAGCCTTCACCGCCTTCGCTCAGTCGAAGGTCAGCTGTTGCTTCTGTACTAACCATCGACATATTTACTGGACAATTCGTGTCCATAGGCCCCAATTATAAGTTTTTGTGCCAAAATGGGAGGTGGCCACCACCACCATTTTGACCGTGTCAAAGGTTTCGTCAAGCCCAGACAATTCCATAAAAGGGAAAAGAGGTGGAGCTGAGGGTGGGGCTGTAAGGCTAGGATCAAATGACGACACCTGTCGAACTGAAGCGATGTAGCTACAAGCTAACCCAAAGCTAACGCGGAGGTGGGAGCTAAGCTAACGGAGGTAGCTACCTAGCTACAACCGGAGTTAACTGTGCACAACACCGGAGCCTCTGAGTCAGAGATGCACCGGGCTGACCGCTGAGGAGAACCGGGTGGAACACAGAGGTCTCCCGAGAGCTCCACAAGCCGGCAGCCGCGCAGCAGACAGGCACCGTTGCAGTCAGAGTTGCGCCGAGCTGCCGCTGAGGGGAGGGAGACCATACTGATAGTCGGAACCCAGCTCCACCAACATGTTATATTTCAACCCATTTTCAAAAATGCTGCATTTTGTTAAATGCGCTGGGCTTTACCCCTATAAAATCTAAATGTCATGGTACATGTTACAATCTAAGCTCAGCTAGTGCAAGAGAGGCAGTGACCTAAAATCATCGACATAAAGCATTTAGGATTGTACATAATGTTGGTTTCACAGACCATACTAATACACTTTTCATAAAGTCTAAAATTTTAAAACTTGATGATCTAGTTAACCTAAAATCAATGCTAATTTTGTACAAAGCAAGACAGAATCAATTACCAATCAATATTCAACAGCTGTTTTTCGATAGAGAGGGTGGATACCATTTGCAGGGATCCCATAATTTCAAGGTGGTATGTACCCGCACAACCCTCAAAACTCACTGCATATCCAGACGAGGTGTTAAGCTTTGGAATGGTTTAGATGACAACTTAAAGAGTGCTGCTCGTCTATTACTATTTAAAAGACAATATAAGATTACTTTTATTGAGAAATATGTTGAGAATATGTGATGGAAAAGCTTCTTGGTTTTATTCTGACTATGTGTTGTTACATAAAAGAACTGTACACAATATAAAATGAATAACAAAACATGCACGAAAGGTTCATTAACAAAACAAAAAACAAAACAAAACAAAACATTTACTGTTAAAAAGTCTAATATTGTAAATTGTATAATATTGTAATGTGGGGTAGGTGCACATAAGCTTCTTTGCTTCAGCCTGCTCCATTTGAGCATTGTTGTTGTAATGTTAATTTTGAAAGAATGCAACAAATGTAACTGCTCAATGAATGTGCTAAATAAATAAATAAATAAATAAATAAAATTTTACTTACGGAAAAAAATTAAGTGGAGACTTCTTGGACGCTCTATTAGTGCATTTAATACCACAGCAAGTAATTTTGTCCAACAATTGCACAAATAATATTAAAAAAAAGAATACACAAACGGCACAACTAATGGTCTAAGTTGAGAGACTGAAAATCACGGAACAGTTTTCAGGCGAGGCCGAGGCTCAGACTGAGGCCTTTCCACGGAGCTGGCTCTGCGGTCTAATGCTCGTTAATTATTCAGAATTTTAGGCTTTTAATAAACTTAAACAGAAGAGTGACAAAAAAATTCACCCTCCTCAGAGTTGTCATGAGTGTTAACTAGATCTATTTAACCTAAAACATGTTTTGGAACCAGGCTGTAAACACGTTTATTTCTGCTGTGAAATTGGTATTTTTGACATGGGAGTCAATGAGGATTTGCTCGCTTCTGATACCAGCCCCCAGCGGATGAGGGTGGAACTGCAATTTATTTCACTTCTCGTTTTGCTTCATATCCAGACCCAAATTATGGGGCTTGGTACTAACAAAGCATTGCTTTTATCTCATGTTTTAATTATATCTAATCTTTTATCTACAGAAAGATATCCTCTTTGAATATGGAATTAGAAGAATCACATTTTTGATTGCACAGAAGGTAAGTCATTACTTATCTGTAAAATCAAACATCTCTTTGTTTAGTATGAATTTATTTGTAATACCAGGTTATTAAATATTTTGACTATGATGGAGTAATCTTCCAATCTTCACCAGATTGTTTTTGCTATTTTCTCTTTATATTAGCAAACCAAATTAGGTGAATTGTGCATATTTTAATTTTAACGATAAGTTGTTGCTATAGGTAAAGTTTTATATGGGTGGGAATTTACTGCTTTAATTACGCTTAATTAATTAGAAAAATAAAGAATGCATTAAAAATGTCACAATGTATACCCTATGTATCAATAAATGTCATCAAGCTGCACGTTTAACAAGACTGCAGAGCCTGGGCGACAAGACCATACACACATTTTTACATGCCGCAAACACAACTAAAACTACAGTTAAATGAATAATGACAAATTGCTCTTCATAAAGAAAAGAAAGGAAAAAAAACTTCTCTACCATTATGTTTTGTAGTTGGTAGAAAGCAGGCAGGTAGTAACTTTATCCTTACGAACTCTTTTACAGCAGGAGGAACAAGCATACACAGCATTCAACTTGTAACCCTCAGCAGAACTTCCCCTAAGCTCTACACTACACCTCTATATATTAGCAGTTCTCTGCTGCCACCTAGTGTTCAGTTCTGTACACAACATTTACAATGTTCCATGTTCATTTACACTTAAAAGTGACAGTGTGTATTTTCCCTGGCGATAGGGGGCAGTACATTCCTGAATCATTGCAAGCAAGCCTTATTTTTGTGTTCAAATAAGACCTTACCAACGGATGGCCATTAGGGTACATAAACCCTGGGACTGCAACCTGCAGCAAAATGACAAGCACATCAGACTCCTTTTCATCACTGGCAGTGAGTGAAGAGGTAAATGTGTAAAACAACGTTTATTATTGGTGAAAGTTTTGTAACCGTTTTTTACAAATCAGTAAATGTGTTTTGTCCTCATGGACTTCCATAGAGGAAACAAGGCATCCAATATGGCGTCGCCCAGAAACTTAGACCCGCTCCCAAGTATTTTAGAACAGATTTTTATGGTTATATGTTATGAAACCGCCAATATTTCTCAACAATTGGGCATCTTTTAATTCATTTACAACAATATTTAATGGATATTTCCAGAGATTAATGGTATAAACTACACATTGTCACTTTACTCAATAATACATATACTAATATTTACGCATCCAGACAAATCTCACACGCACACTTCATAATTAGACCAAAGTCATCAAATAGACCTTATGGTTTCGGAAATATACTCATTCAAGTGTGGGTATGTCATCTGTGCCTCACTAACATTGTTTTTGATTTAAAAAATTGCCGGGACATAAATTGTCTTTAACGATTAAAAAGCAATTCATCAAGATTAATTACTTAAAAAGCCTCTAAATAATTAGATAACAATTTTTAAATCCAGTCCCAACCCTAGTTCTAATATAATAAATTATTATTATAAAGATGACTACTGTTGGCCAAGATGATGTTAGATGTTCAGCAGCAAATAAACTTGAATGTAAAACTACATGTATTGTTTTTAAAAATGTAATTTAACTTTTAAACACAATAAAAATAATTTTCCTTTCTTTTTCAATCAAACAGAGGGAATTTCCCAAGTTCTTCACATTCAGAGCTCAAGATGGGGTACGGCTTTTTTGACCTTATTGTGGTAAAACAGCCAAGCTGCTTTTTTCTGGAGAGGTGACCACAACCCTCTCCATCTCTCCTTCTCAGTTCCAAGAGGACCGGATTTACAGAAACCTAGAGCCGGCTCTCGCGTTTCAACTGGAACTCAACAGAATGAGGAACTTTGACCTGAAGGCCATTCCCTGCGCCAACCACAAGATGCACCTCTACCTGGGAGCCGCTCGCGTCCAGGAGGGTGCTGAAGTCACTGACTACCGCTTCTTCATCCGGGCAATAATTCGACACTCGGATCTCATCACAAAGGCAAGAGGAGGAAATCCAACCTAGACATCAAGGATTAATAGTTATAAATATGAAAATGATGCTTTATTTTAAAATATGTAAAACTCAATTGTAGGAGACATAAAAACCACAAGTTCTTTTGTTTTACTTGTTGCCAGGAAGCTTCTTTCGAGTACCTCCAAAATGAGGGAGAGCGCCTCCTATTGGAAGCAATGGATGAGCTGGAGGTGGCCTTCAGTAACACCAGCGTTCGCACCGACTGCAATCACATTTTCCTGAACTTTGTCCCTACGGTCATCATGGACCCCTCCAAGGTCAGAGAGCAGCAAGACCCAACCATCAATGCTACATTTATTCTCTTTTTACCTTGCTTTACAATGTTATATAATAAATGGTTAGTTATTAATATTGAGTTTTGTTTCCTGAACTGCGGGTGATCAGATAGAAGAATCTGTCCGCTCCATGGTGATGCGATATGGCAGTCGTCTCTGGAAGCTGCGGGTCCTTCAGGCTGAACTGAAGATCAACATTCGTCTGACAACGACTGGCAATGCTATTCCCATCCGTCTGTTCCTCACCAATGAATCCGGCTATTATTTGGACATCAGTTTGTATAAGGAAGTCACCGATCCAACCTCTCGACAGGTGAATTATTTGTGCTAAATTCCTACAGGTGCTTTTAATGGTAGTTAACATTGTTACATCCATCCTCCCTGCTTTTCAGATTATGTTCCAGTCATATGGAGACAAGCAGGGTCCTTTGCATGGCATGCTGATCAACACTCCGTATGTGACCAAAGATCTGCTGCAGGCCAAACGCTTCCAGGCTCAAACTCTGGGCACCACATACGTGTACGACTTCCCAGAGATGTTCAGACAGGTACCGTCATCCTCCTGAACTGTTCTTACTTCTGTCGTTAACGTCAACAACGACTCACATCACAGAATCTCTTCTTTAGGCATTATTCAAGCTGTGGGGTCCTGGGGACAAATGCCCTAAAGATGTCCTGATGTGCACCGAGCTCGTTCTGGATCCAGAAGGTCGACTTGTGCAGATGAACCGGCTGCCTGCAGACAATGATGTGGGAAGCTTTTAGGATCATTTTAGGATCGCCCACAGGACCTTCTTTGCATTTCTAGTGAGGAGATGTTACTTTTTGTACAACAGGTGGGAATGGTTGCTTTCAGGATGAAGATGAAGACTCCGGAGTACCCAGATGGGAGAGAAGTTATTGTCATCTGTAACGACATCACTCACATGATCGGGTCGTTTGGTCCTCATGAGGACGAGCTGTTCCTCAGAGCGTCCGAGTTGGCTCGCGCTGAGGGCATCCCCCGCGTTTACATCGCAGCTAACAGTGGAGCACGCATCGGGCTCGCCGAAGAGGTTAAACACATGTTCCAGGTGGCCTGGATTGACCCCGCTGACCCTTACAAGGTGCCCCACCTGAAACACGCTTCTGCTTTGTATAAGGGTACGGGTTCTTTAACCTTGAAAGTTTATTTCTAATATTTCTTCCTGAAGGGTTTCAAGTACCTGTACCTGACACCACAGGACTACACCCGTATCAGCTCCACCAGTTCTGTTCACTGTCGCCACGTAGAGGAAGGAGGAGAGTCCAGGTGCTGTGTACTTCTTTCGCTGAAACCCTTTAAATCTTTGTATCCATGTGCGATTTTCTACTGCACGTGTTGTCATTGATAACTAAAAACTGAATTAATCATGTAGATCGTTCATTATTATGGCTGATCCCGTTCCAGGTACATTATCACCGACATTATTGGGAAAGATGAAGGCCTCGGTGTTGAGAACCTTCGAGGTTCAGGCACAATTGCAGGAGAATCTTCTCAGGCCTACGAAGAGATTATAACAATCAGCATGGTGAGGACGTGGGTCTGAGTCGTCATGGAAGCAGAGGCCTGACAGAGTCTTCTGGTTTCTCACCTGAGCTGCTCCCTGCTTTTGCAGGTGACGTGTCGTGCTATCGGAATCGGAGCGTACCTGGTCCGTTTGGGGCAGCGAGTGATCCAGGTGGAGAACTCTCACATCATCCTGACTGGAGCAGGTGCACTTAACAAGGTCTGTTGGTTTGATTCATCTCGTTTTCTTGCCGTGTTGCTTGATTACAGTGGGTTTTTGATTGTTGGAAGACTTGTATGTGCGCTGGACTGATTCTGTAGCACACGGTGGATTGGTTGTCTAGTGATGCAACAAAAAAATCTAGTGCAAATGAACAGCATTGGTCGTGCTAAGACATGTAAAGGTCCAGTTTCTGTGCAGGTTCTGGGCAGAGATGTTTACACGTCCAACAACCAGCTGGGAGGAGTTCAGATCATGCACAACAATGGCGTGTCTCACACATCTGTGCCTGATGACTTTGAGGGTGTCTTCACCATCCTACAGTGGCTCTCATACATGCCAAAGGTTCTGGTGTATAAATCTAAATATTTAATTGCAGCGGCGCATCAGATTATTAACTAAATTGTCATTGCAGAACAAACACTCGCCCGTGCCAATCACAGCTACTACAGATCCAGTGGACAGAGAGATTGAATTTACTCCCATGAAAGGCCCGTATGATCCCCGCTGGATGCTTGAAGGCAGACCTCACCCCAGTGAGTGACACGGTCCAAACTGTAAAAAGTAAAATCTTCAAATAAATAAAACTGTTTAATTTTCCTGGCTGATGGGTTAGCAGTGAGAGGAACATGGCAAAGCGGATTCTTTGATCAAGGCTCTTTCATGGAAATCATGGGGTCCTGGGCTCAGACAGTCATTGTGGGAAGAGCGAGGTAATGTAGGATTAAAATGCGTTAAATGTGCGGTAAGTCTTACACAAAAATAATGCTGCTCTGTTGTTTCTTATTTCAGGCTAGGAGGAATCCCTCTTGGTGTCATTGCAGTAGAAACACGAACGGTTGAGCTCACCATCCCTGCGGATCCTGCAAATCTGGATTCGGAGTCTAAAGTCAGTCCGTCTCTTTTCATGTTTTTTACATATTTGGGGTTTTTTGATAAAGAAGCATCTTTTAATTGGTTTTATGTGATCTTGTCAGGTTCTGCAGCAGGCTGGCCAGGTTTGGTTTCCAGATTCTGCTTTTAAAACCGCTCAGGCGATTTGCGACTTCAACCGTGAACATCTGCCTCTCATGGTGTTTGCTAACTGGAGGGGTTTCTCTGGGGGAATGAAAGGTGTGACAACTGTCATTATGTTGATGCATCTGCGTTCTAGTTTGATAGTGAGAGAGGTCATAGGGAGTTCAGCAGAAGATTTAATTTACAGGAAGAATCCGTTTGAGCTGTAAAAATACTGAGAAGGATCTTTATTTTATTTTATTTTTTGCCTCTTTTCTAGATATGTATGATCAGATCCTGAAGTTTGGTGCCTACATCGTTGATGCCCTGCATGGTTTCCACCAGCCAGTGTTGGTGTACATCCCCCCACACGCTGAGCTGAGAGGAGGGTCGTGGGTAGTGATAGATCCCACCATCAACCCTCTGTGTATGGAGCTGTATGCTGACAGGGAGAGCAGGTACATCAAACTGCTGGGGCCTCCAGCCTGAGCAGCTCTTACGTGTGGTTATATGTATATATTTTTTTGTTTGACACAAAGCCATTTCTATGCAGAGGTGGTGTGCTGGAGGCCGAGGGCACAGTAGAGATAAAATTCAGGAGAAAAGACCTGCTGAAGACCATGAGGAGACTGGATTCGGTGTACTCCCGTCTGGTTGAGCAGCTTGGTAAAAAAAAACATCTTTCCTTAAATAACGAGGTTTTATTTTTATGATAAAAATGTTTTAACTTATGGTGCATTCTCTTTATTTGTTTCTGGTTAGCTTCTCCAGAGTTGTCTGAAAAAGAAGGGAAGGAGTTGGAGGCGAAGCTCAAAGCTAGAGAGGAGTTTCTGTCACCCATCTACCACCAGGTGGCGGTGCAGTTTGTGGATCTCCATGACACTCCAGGCAGAATGCAGGAAAAAGGAGTCATTACTGTGAGTTTTCTCCATCGAGTCTTATGACAATAGTCAAAAAAGGAGTGTAGAGGTGCGTAAGTCTTTAATATTATTTGAATGTATTACTCTTTGCAGGATATTTTAGATTGGAAAAATGCACGAACATTCTTTTATTGGCGCCTGCGTCGCCTCCTGTTGGAGCAGGTGGCAAAGGGGGAGATTCTGCAGGCCAACAAGGACCTCAGCGATGGGCACATGCAGTCCATGCTGCGGCGATGGTTTGTTGAAACAGAGGGAACTGTCAAGGTGTGTGGTCACAACCAGAGCTTCGTTCTTTGCTAATGTACAAAGGAAAGTCCAAACACTGTAGGAACAAACGAGAGAATAGACCAAATGGTCTGGATAGTCCTAGTTCTTCTAATATCTATTATCTTTCATCTGCTTTTATTGAAAAATATTAGAAATTTTGTTGCTGCTTTGCTGTAGTAAGAGTTTGTTTTTTAAAGAAAGCTACCTGCTTTTACAGGCTTACCTTTGGGACAACAACCAAGCTGTGGTGGAGTGGCTCGAGAAGCATCTGTCCCTGCAGGACGGCACCCGATCAGTCATCAGAGAGAACATCAAGTACTTGAAAAGAGAAAACGTCCTAAAGCACATTCGCAGGTTTGCAACAACACCCAATAACGTTTAAATATTTGCTAATGTTCACAACACTATACATAACTGGGTGACTCGTTTTTGGGGAGATCTGTTATGATTAGACAGATGTAGAAAACACTTTGGATGACCTCAGCTTAGAGAAACGCAGATGAGTTCAGACCAAAATGATAAGCTATAATGTTTAAATAGTTTAAAAACTTTTACTTTTAAAACAAATTGTTCCAGGGTGACAGAAATCAACTTTATAACTGGTACCACTGAGCCTAGCTGTTAGCTTATCAGTCTGACCATAATTTAACTCCAAAACTGAGGTACGGTGCTGTTTGTTTATCAAATACACATAAAATAAAAATATCTGTGACAAAATCGTAAAAATTCCATTTGATACAAACAAATGCATTTAATATTGGAGTCTGGAACATACTTGAGACTTTTCACCATTTTTTCTTGTGTCTGTGTGCAGCTTGGTGCAGGCTAACCCCGACATAGCCATGGACTGCATCATCCACATGAGCCAGAACATCACTCCCTCCCAAAGGGCCAAGCTGTCACATCTCCTAGCCACTATGGACACCGCCAGCACCAGTTAAACTGTTGGACTTCATAGAGAAGGAAAATTGTAATGCATTGTTAAATGTGTAGAAGCACTAAATCACTTTGGTGGTAAAAGGTGCACGAAGTGAAGTTGAAGAGCACAGCCCTGGACTTCAGCGGCGTAGTATTAAAACAATAATACACGCACAAGAACCTCTACAATCACTTTAAACATGAAATCTTTCAGCCTGTCACTAATCAGCTGGATTTAAACACGCATCAGTGTTAAATTAGATTATTTTCTTACAGACTAAAATTGGATTCTTGATAATTCAGGTGCTAATTATTATTTTTGTTAAAACTAGAAAATGTGTTTGAATGTATTCAGTGAAAAATAAGCTTAAACCCCTTCTGAAAAAACACTTAAACTGTATTAATGTGTGCCAGAATGTGAGATTGTTCTGTTTGCACTGAAACACGAACAGAACTCATCAGAACTGATGCCAGCATGAATGCAGGTTTATGATAAGATCAGTTGTATTTGACATTTGTATGTTTTTTAAACCCTAAACCCAGTGTGTGTGTGTGTGTGTGTGTGTGAGAGAGAGAGAGATCTGAATGACAGAAGATGGTTTGATGTGGTAACAGAACATTTATTTTATGTTTTTCTCCCTGATCTCTCAGTGTAAAGCAGCACATCCTAAAACTCAGGTTGATTCAGACTGCTTGTCCTAGTGCTTCTTAAATGCTCTATGGATTTGCCTCAGATCAAACATCAGCCGTGACATTTCTCATGAATGAACTCCTCCTGTTTCCTGTATGTTACCAGGGGGAGCTTTGTTAATAAATAATGTAATTGTTTAAATATGAAGAGGCACTTTTTATTTGTCCGTTTTTATTATGATATAGAGCACTGGAGACCTCTTAGCCCCATGGATGAAGGGGAAACAGTCCAAAGAAAGCTTTTCAGAAGCAATAAGTTCAAACACTCAAATATGTACAGCAAACGATTGTTGGAGTCTTCGTTTTCTCCAGCTGCCTTTTATAAATATAAATAAAATATCACAGCAAATGCGTCTAGCACAACACAACAAACAGGAAGAGCTACAAACTGGAAGAGCTTTAAAATGCGGAGAGGGCAGCAGAAAAACAGGCTGTTGCTAACGTACACGTCATTAGTCTCTGTATGTATACATGCTTTCAGTCCTTGCTTGGCAAAACTAAATATTTTAGATCTTGTTTTTTCTTCTAGCCGTGTAGTTCCTAATGAGCAGGGATTTTCCAACATTCTTCTCCCAGGCTCATCCAGGTCCCAAAACCTTCACGTTGCACAAAAGAAACCAGACCTCCGATATCCTCTGAGGGCATCTGAGCAAATTATATCAGGTCTGTTGAGAAGCAGTTTAGCTCCTTCAGAGAAGGGCGATGGGCTTGCTGCTGACCGGAGTCCCCATGTACTGTGAGGACAGAGGATCCTGTGAGGTGTACGAGGTGTAGAGCCCCGTCACCTGCACGTCTGACAGCGACACGTTGGCTCCGCTAGAGGCCGGAGGGAGGCTGGCTGTTCCCAGGTCACAGTCTGATAGTCGGAGGGGTGAGTTACTGAATGTACCCAGAGCATCCAGGTTAAAGCTGTCGTCCTTCATTTCTTCCCACAGATTACCTGATAACACAGATTGAGATGTTAGATCACAAGCGCAGCAACACTCCAGTTGTTTTCAAAACGATTAAAAAAACCCTAATCTATAAATAACAATGTATAAGATTGATGTTTTAATTACATACAGGTCATGTTTGGTCATTAGTTCCTGAATAATTAGGCTTCACCTCCCAGAGGGATTAGTCTGCTCTGACTGCATTGTTCCTGTTTGTAATGAGCTGTGTCTTCAAAAGTATTTACAGAGCTGAATAAACATGCATATTTAAGATAAAGGGGTCAAAATGACAGAACATGGCACTAAAGTAGTGTAATTCCACAGCTCTGTCGTGATTTTAAACAGATCCAGAGCTTCTGTTTGGTCATATTTGGGGCCATATTGTGGTCTTTTTCATAACTTGAAATAGTTAAATGGCATAATACAAAACATTGAGGTGGTTTGGGCATCTGGTCAGGATGCCTCCTGGACGCCTCCCTGGGGAGGTGTTTCGGGCATGTCCTGCCGGCAGGAGGCCCCCGGGTCGACCCAGGACACGTTGGAGAGGTTACATCTCCAGTCTGGTCCGGGAGCACCTTGGGGTCCTGCCGGAGGAACTGGTGGAGGTGGCCGGGGTGACGACGGTCTGGAGCTCCCTAGTTGGGATGCTGCCCCCGCGACCCGGACCCAGATAAGCGGAGGAAGACGACGACGATGAATACAAAACATGCTAATAAAGTTTTGCACTAAAGCCATCTCTCATATAACAATTTTAGCAGTTTCATTCTTGACATTTTCAGAACCTTCTAGAATGAGCTGTTTTAGGAAGTTGGCCACACCCACCCATCCCTCACACAGGCTGCTATAAGCTGAGAAGCTCTGATATCGGAGAGGGGCTCGTAGTAGAGCCACTGTTTCTCCAGCAGCAGCTGTCCCTTTCACGGTGCAGGTGGTTCTATTCTAAATTCCCTGTTTGTGACATCACAAATGGAGACTTTTTGAAACAGCTTGTTTTAGGCTTATAGCTCCTAAAACCAAACACTGACAGGAAAAGATGGACCCCCCCCCCCCCACACACACACACACACACACACACACACACATTTAAAGTGTTTATAGAGGCAGTAGACATCAACACTACACCTCACAAGGGGCATTTAGCATAAAATGTGTCCTTTAAAGATAATAGGCAAGCACTTCTGACACAGCGGGAGCATCTTTGCAAAAACGAATCTCAGTTTTAAAAGGTAAGTTTTTAGTTAACATTTTAAATTAATGTGTCAGTCACATAATTCTGTAGAACTTGAAAGCAAGTTAAATAGTTTTTTATTCAGATTTGTTGGTGTTGAAACATATTTTAAAGTGACAGTGTGTATTTTTCCTGGTGATAGGGGACAGTAGATACCTAAATCATTGCAAGCAAGTAGTATTTTTGCGTTGGAGTAAGACCCTACCAACGGATGCCCATTAGGGTCAAAAAGCTTTGGGGACTGCAAACTTCAGCAAAATGGCAAACACATCACATTTCTTTTCATCACTAGCGACGAGCGAGAAGGTACATGTGTAAAACAACAATGTTTATGAATGGTGAAAGTTTTGTAACAGTTTGTTACAAATAAGTAAATGTATTTTGTCCTCATGGGCTCCTGTAGAAGGAAACATGGCATCTAATATGGCATCGCCTTACACCCACTCCCATGTTATTTAGACAAGATTTTTTGGGGTTATATGATACGAAGTTGCCAATATTTTTTAACAACTGGACATCATTAAATTAATTTTTGACAACATTTTGATGGATATTTCCAGAGATTAACAGTAAAAACTACACATTGTCTCTTTAAACTGCAGGAAGTGGATCAACTCTGGTATAAAGAAAGAAAATCAGAGTTAAAATTTTCATGAATTGTTTTGAGTTTTTCTAACATGTGCAGAACTGTCAAAAGCACAAAAACACAATGCAGCAGTTTAAAAATGGTGTTTACCTTGAAGAGCAAAGTCCATGATGCTAGGGTCCAGTGCATCCACCTCTGTGCTTGAGTCTCCGTGCACGCTGTAAAAGTCTTCCGGAGGCTTGCTGGGCTGCTGCATGAGTGGACTGTGGGAGAGGTCAGGGACTGTGTGGAGGGGAGGCGTCTGGGCTGGGGCAGGGGACATGGGGGCCAGTCGAGCCTGGGCCTGGAGCTGAGCTTGGAGCTGGTGATGGTGGTGGTTCATGGGTAAACAAGGCAGGGACAGCGTGACTATGGGTTGAGCCTGCATCTGGGCTGGGACAGCCAATGGGAGCCCGGTCGGGAGGCCAGCCAGGCGGGTTATACCTGGTTCTAGAGGCTTCCGTCTGCAATTCTCAGGACGGTCTGTGATCAGTTTGTCCAACTCATCTGTTCGGGAGCAAAACAGACTGTCAGACATGGTCAAACCAACCAAACAAACAATGTTTGACTTTTAAAAATTGGACATTTCTGACCAGGGTTAGCCATGCTGCGCCGAATGGCTGGTAGGTCCTTGCGTTTCCATTTCTGCATCTCCTCCTCCATCTTATCAATTTTGGCTGGGTTCAGTGCCCACAGACAGCCCTTACGAGATGAGCTGCTCGTCTTGTTCTCCACTTTCTCAAAGCATTTGTTTAAGGAGAGGTTGTGTCTGACTGAATTCTTCCAGCCATCAGGTGCAGTCTGAATATAAAATATATATGTTATTAATCTGTATTTATCTTATTTTCCTCAGTCTTTATCTGTCATAATAAGCAAAGATCTTACCTTGAAATAAGGAAAATGTTCCTTCATAAAGCTATAAATCTCACTGACTGGCAGGCTGCCAGTTTTGCTGTTTTTCAGAGCCATGGCAATCAAACAGCTGCAGAAATACATATAAATATATCTTAATAAACAGCAGACAAGACGGATTATGGAACATAATATGAATATAGTTATTTGTGGGTAATCACCTGTAGGAGTAGATGGGTTTGGGGAAAGTTTTGGACTGCGGCTCCTGATCCTGTGGAGCCAGACGAGGTTGTGTAAAAAGACTTTGGTTGTTGAAAGAGACATTGCTATAAAGTCCACCGCCTGCACACTGTAAGACAGAGGAAAGTATCGTCAGTCCTTATTCTAAACTTTTTCTTTAGTGGGACAAATCTTTATTTGTGTCACCTGTTGTCCGTTCTGAGTGAGAGAGTACACCTGCTGGGATGAGGGTTGGTAGACTGAGGTAGGACACTGGTATCCCGGGGAAGGAAGCCCATTCATGGAGAATGGAGACATCTGTGAAGTGGGTGCAGAGACATTTAATAAATTGTGCATGCTGAATCCTAAATGTGGATTTGTAAAAACGTACACTTCCACTGTGGGTGTTGATGATACTTATTCCCAGGGGGCTGTGCTGCATGTTACTTTGGAGGTGCAGCATGGAGCCTTGACTAGCTGGTATCGTCATGCTACTCAGCTGAGCTGAAAAGAGCCGGAACAAGAGCACTCAGATTACTAACTGCATAAAATAACGTTTGCATCCAGAAATTAGTGGCGTTGGAAGTTTGTCATGACAATAAAACTCCACTAAAAGGTAGAGCAGAAGCAGCATTTATATAGAAAAGCTACATCTGACAAAAGACCAGCAGGTCAAAATAGGCCTAATATACATTTCTTTACATGAAGGCAAACGCTTAATAAACAATATTCAATTATGGTACTCAAACTTCATTAACATATTAATTCATATTTATTACCGTAGATTAGTTTTTCTGGCCAACACAATGGTTAAAAGTGCAAAATAATCGTTTTCTTGTATTTTTTCAAGATAGTCCACTGAAGTTGTGTTAGAAAATGTTGTTATTATTATTATTATTATTATTATTATTATTATTATTATTATTATGTTTAATAATTAAGGGAATTAGCATTCTGCTAAATCTGGTGTTTTTCCAACAACATTGCACATCAACATGCACTGTCCCATTCAAATAAATCAAATCAGTCCTGATTTATCCATTCGGAAAGTTAATTGTAGCTTCTAAACTCTGTCCCCTCCCTGTCAGCTCACCTGTCTGTTGCTCCAACAAGCTGCCCTGAGAGGGCCCGTTGCTGTGGCCTCGGCTGTCAGCCATCTGCTGCAGCCGGGGCACGTCCACAGAGGTGAGCCATGACAGGGACTGCAGGTCCCCTGGGAGGTCCTCCAGTCTCAGCTGGGAGGGGTCTGTGGTCAGAAGCCTTCAGGAGAGGGGGAGGGGGGTTAACACGGCTGTCAGCTCAGACACAAACAGATCACAAGTAGGATTTAAACCTAAACACTGGGTGGAAGATTTTTATCCCCCTTAGACAAAACAGCCTCAGGAGTGTGGAAGAGGGGAGACGGTGATGAAAGCTGCTGGCTGATTTAGCTTAAGAAGATTAATTATGAGTTTTAATTTAGCAGCGACAGTTTTATCCAGCATTAAGAAAGTTAAATGAGCTGTTTATTTGTGACATCATCAGATGTGGGCTTTGTTTGTTGTGGAACACTGATTTGTGCATTTGTTTATTTTTGCATTGCAGCAGAATAAAATATTATGAACATTTTAAGATTGTGTTTTTTATATAAAAATTTTGAGAGAAAACAGACCTAAAGTCTGTTTAACCAGCGCCTTGTTCAACCTTTAGCTCTTTTAAAAGGAGGAGGCTCTTAGAGAAAGAAAGAAAAAAGAAAAAAAGAAGAATCCTCTTCACTCTTCTCAACACACACACACACACACACACACACACACACACACACACACACACACACACACACACACACACACACACACACACGGTTCTGTAATTGGGGTTGCTATGACAACAAATACAATTCAGTTACTTAGTGGGTGTGCGGACACTGCAGAAGTGCACCCCCTCCTCCATACAGACACCGAATCTAATAAAAAAATCTGCCCTGTGTCAGGTGACCACAGCCTTGCCTTACCCATTGGCTGAATCATAAGTAAACAACACATGAGATCGTTTGAAACATGGGACAGCAGCACATGTTGTGCTGAAACAGTTGGCCTCATCTATTGAAAAATGATCACCTATTGTGTCCCAAACGACAAATCTGCCCAGTGGCACGTGTCTCCATTGTCTTCCCCAGACCCTTCCTTGATTGTCTCTGTCATTTCTTTTCTTCGCCTGGCCCTTGCATTAATCTGTTGGAATGACAGCCCCAGGGACAAATAGGATGCCATCTGCTTCCCTGTCCCTTTCCAGCCTCTATCCTCACAGCCCCCATCCTCCCCCTCCCTCCCTCCCCCAACCCCCACCACACCTACCTTTAACGAAGAACTCAGAGGAGAGGGGGGTGCAAATATAGTTTGAGGTCAGGGCTGTGTGTGTGTGTGTGACATTGGATTAAGTACCAGAAATCAACAACACACTCTATCAGCACATCCCAGCTTATTTCTTGTTTTTGCTCAGAGATTTTTAATTTTAACACCAAACATGAAGTCCAACTTTAGGATCAGAAAGTCCAGAGCTCATATTTAAAGATTTTGCAATCAGGTTGAAGTCACACAAAGTTGTCTGTATGTGGACACATCTGCAAATCTATTAAATGTTTTGGTGATTTTGTATTAATGCAGATTATTTAGAGACACGACCTACTGAATAGTCAACACATCAGGGGCATTCTCATCCCCTTCCTCCGTCACTAACAGAGCAAATCGCTCCCTGATGCAAAACATGTAGCTGGTGTCTCCATGTATCATCACAGGAGTTCAACCCCAAATATTGTGCCTCCTCCTCCTCCTCCTCCTCTTCCTCCTCCTCCTCCTCCTCCTCCTCGCTCTTTTTCTAATTGGGAACCACTTGTGGACACTGGTGACCCTGAGCTCCCCGTCTCCCCCTGAGCTGGTCAGCGGAGAGGCTCAAGCTCTCCATGCGCCGACAGCGGGAGTGTAAACAGAGCTGATGGTTTCTGACAGATCCATTCAGACTGAAAATCATTTATTCTTCAGGATTTTTTTCTCCCTATTTTTCTTTTTTCATGGAACCGCCACACAAAAAACGCTGTCCATCTACCAATAAACCAACCCTAGAGGATTAGTTTGTTCTGTGATCATTGAAGGAAAACAAAAGTTTGTTCTATGAACAATGATTTATGTGTGCCAGTTGCATTCAGATATCATTATTTTTAAAGTAAATAAACAGATTTTTAATAACGGATGTTCCTGTAAACCAAACGTCCTACCTGTAGTCCTGGGGTGATGGATGATGCCCAGCATTCTCAATTATTCCTGACATCCTGGAAGTTACGCCACCTTCTATCATTTCCTGGGATTTGTGCTTACCTTTTTCTGCCAAACATAATCAAATTTTACTTTCTGTGGAGTATCTTAACACAATAAAATCACTCAAAAATAGTCATAAACTGTTTTAACTTGAAATAACAATCTCTAAGCAAATGGCTTGTGAAGCACTGCTGAGTGTTTCAGGTAACATTAATGACTGCTGTAAAAATGAACACGTTTAATGCAGAAATAATAAAATCATAAAATGCATATGGTCTTTACACCAATATCAGCTGTTACTCAACAGCTTGAATACTTTACATTTAATGTCTCTCAGAATAAACCATCATATGTTAAGTATGCACCAAATTTTTGTCATTATTATTTGATCAAGCTACCTTTACACGTCATGTTATTTATCTAATCTGATGAAAGATCCAGTTATGGTCTAAACCCAGTTTTTAAAAACTTTCTCAGAACAAACTATTTGGGAAAAGATTGTAGTTTTAAAAAGAGAGAATAAAAACTCACCAGTTGTTGGTTGGTAATGGAGAATGTGAAAGCTGACCACCGAGCCCCTGTACTGTAATCCTCTGAGCTGCTCTTGATTCTTTCAAAACCGTTTTTAAATTTCCCTCTCTGGAGCTGTCCAGCGCTCTGACATGCGCAGTAGCGACCTCGGGGGGCTGGAGGATCCCAACAAGGGTTTGACAGCTGTTGCCAAAGTGCGCTTGACAACAGTCCGACATCCAGCACCTCAGCTACAGTGCGCCTTCTTCCGGTTTATCCAAATATCACACAGACAAGTCTAATAAAGTTCGTCCACCACCCCGCTGATATGGGTGATAATAAAGCGGATAAGACCGTGTGTGTATCTCACCGTGTCTGTGTGTCTAATCACCTGTGCGTCAGCGGCGCACAGGTGCGTCATGCGCCTTTTCTTAAAAATAATAAAGCCATCATCCTGCTCAGAGTCTGTAATTTTAACTAAAAGGTTAAAAAAAGAAAAGTAAAAACTTTCAAAAAGGTTCCACTAAAGTTATCGTTTTAGTAAATGGGCCATTCCACCGAATGGGTGCCATTTCCATCCATTTCCGTCCCCAGGAGGTTTTTTGAATCAAGGTGCATGAAAATTTACGGGTAAATAATTTTTGTTATTAAACAAAAGGTCCTGCATAAGTATCTGAGTGTAAATTTAACATTAATCTTGGGCAAGAATAATAGAAAGTACTTTGAACACTGAAAAAACATTTCAGTGCATGTATTTTTCACCTGTCCCTGATCTTTAACATTACTCTTAGAGTGAAATATAATTAATAAAATCCCCCCAAATTTATCTTTTTTTTGCATTTTTGCGTGACTCTATATCCTGTCTATGTTTCACAAATACTTTTTTCAAAACAATTTTATACTTTATTTGTTAAAATACACATTTTAGTTGTGTCCCTAGGTTTACACTCAGTCCTGTTACCCAAATACATTACCCCATCTGTTTTATTTTGAAAATTCCAAAGGTGACCCATACAACAGGAAGTTGCATCATAAGGATCTTCAAAAGGCCATGGGAAGACCAAAAGTAAGGTCTCTCATTCATTTTTCTGTCTATTTAATAATATATTAGCTGTAAATGACGAGGTCAATCTCAACATACTGTCCTGTTACTTTAATTATATCTTACTTACCATTTGTTTATTTTAAAAATACACATTTTTGGTAAATCACTAGATTGTGCTTTATGTCCTCATGCTATTAGCAACGATGTGATGTGGCTATATTTGGTGTATTTGCTAACTCTATGCTAAAAACTCAGTCCTGTTACTTTCAGTCCTGTTACCCATATGAGAAGTAACAGGACTGAGTAATGGTAACAGGGCTGAGTAGAGTTCATTGATGAAGTGATAATTTTTTAGATAGAATATATTATTATTTTACACTATTGACTTGATTTTATTTATTTATTTATTTATTATTTTACTTTTACACTTGACATTGCAGAGGTTGTGATCTAAGATCAGTTTTGTAATGTGACTTTAATGCTTGCAGGGAGCAAAGCCACCACATAGTGCAGCAGAAAAGCAGCGGCTCTATCGGGCTCGACGTGATGCCGACCCAGAGCGGAGGGAAAGATATCTTGAGAGGGAAAAAAGAAAATACAGGGAGGACTTAGAATCAGGCAAGAAGAAAACAATTGACCAACTAAGTGAGAGAGAAAAGCGCAGACGACGCAAAAAGTGGAGGGAGACATACCATACAATCAAAGACAGAAAAAAAGTTCAGCAGTACCTTGTGACCCCTCCAGACACACCCCAACTCTCACCAGAGCAAGCTATAGATCCACAACCAAGAACTTCCAGGTCCAATTTATGAAATTGATATCCATCTGTTTATACAATATAATAACATTAATTTGTAACATCTGAAATATGTAAATAAGTGCTATTTTGACATGTTTCTTCTAGGCAATGTGATCAGGGGCGGAGAAGACGACGAAAAACACTAAAGAACCTTGAAAAACAAATTCATCAACTACAAGGCCTATTGAGGAAACAAACCCAGAAAACAGAAAAATACAAGAAAAAAGTCCAGCGCATGACAAAGAAAGTCCTAAAAAAGAAGACAAAAGAAACTGAGTCTCCACGCACAAAAGTTAAAAGACAGATGACACAGCTTCCACCAGCAGCCATTCAAAAAACTCTTCTGTTTCATGAGGCTCTGGTGGACGGCATCCGAAACAAATACAGAAAAGCACAGGGGGGAAAAGAAAGGCAAATAATTGCAAAAGTACTAACAGGAAAAGTCCTTAAAAAGTACAGATTGCAACGCTTGGCTCAAAACTCATTAGGATTTTCAAAGAAAAGATGGAGGAATGATGAGAATGTCAACTACAGCTACCAACGGAAGCGGAACAGCAGGGTTCCAGATAGTTTGACAAGTAGAGTGAGAGCTTTCTACACAAGGGATGATGTTAGTCGTATCACAACAGGGAAGAGACAGACCATCACTTGGAAGAAAACTAAAAAGCAGAAACGGTTCCTTTTGGATACCATGAAAAATTTGCACATGAAGTTTTTAGCTGAAGAGCAAAGCTCCATCTCTTACTCACTCTTCTGTTTGCTTCGTCCTTTCTGGGTTATTCATCCAACTCTGAGTGATCGGGACACATGCATGTGCAAGATGCATGAGAATCTGGGTTTTATTGTACAGAAGCTGCACCACTTGAAAGTGATCAGCACTATCAACCTGGAAGATCTTGTGAAAACCATCGCATGTGACACAGAAAACATGAAGTGCATGTATGGAGAATGCTCTGAGTGCAAGAATCTATGCTGCCCAGTCTCCTCCAAGTACAATCCAGAGAGTCAAGAGACATATCTCCAATGGGCAATAGTGGATAAAGAGCATAACAATGACCCCAGTGGCAAAACATCTAAAATCACAATCAAACAAGAATCCCAGGCAACACAAGAAGAACTTCTGGACCAGCTGAACCTGCTGCTGCATAGGTTTAAGAGACATTCTTATAACATCAAGAATCAGTTTACCCACTACAGGGCACTGAGACAGGGCTTGAAGTCACATGAATGTTTAATTCACGTTGACTTCTCTGAAAATTACGTCTGCAAGTACAGCACAGAAATACAGGCTGTCCACTTTGGAGCATCACACCAGCAGGCAACACTGCACACAGGTGTGCTTTATGTGAACACATCCTCCTGCCCTATGTCCTTCTGCACAGTGTCCCCCTCAAGACTGAAGGGTCCACCAGCAATCTGGCAGCATTTGTCACCAGTCCTTGATTATGTGCATATGGCACATCCAGAGGTCTCCACAATCCATTTTTACAGTGATGGCCCATGCACTCAGTATAGACAGCGAGGGAATTTTTTCATGTTTTGTACTGAGCTGTTCAAACAAGGATTCACTGCTGGAACATGGAACTTCTTTGAGGCGAGCCATGGGAAGGGGGCACCAGATGGTGTAGGAGGAGCTCTGAAGAGGAGAGCCGACAGTCTGGTCAGCAAAGGGACAGACATTCCTCATGCTGCCAAATTCTTTGATGTGTTGCAAAAGACAGAAACAACAATTAAGTTGTTTTTTGTCAATGAGGAAGCAGTGGAGAAAGCTGTTCAGGAGATGCCAAATGATGTGCCATCAATTCCCTCCACAATGACGATACATCAGGTGGTAACCCTTGCCCAAGGAGAACTGACATACAGAGATATCAGCTGCTTGTGCACAACAAGACAAAATCTAACTTGTAAGTGCTTTAATGCAAAGTCTTTCACGTTGGATCATCAACAGGCAGCACTCAGAGCCACAGAAATTATGTGGCAAAGTTCAGACATTGTTGGCAAATGGTGTGTGGTTAAGTATGATGATGACATATACCCAGGTGTCATCACAGATACATCTGAAACACATGTTGAGGTCCGTTGCATGCACAAAATTGGGGTCAACAGGTTTTTCTGGCCAGCGCGCAAAGACCTGCTGTGGTACCTCTTTGAGGACATTTTGTGCATCATCCCACCCCTGAGGCAGGTCACATCTCGCTATATGGCAATTGAAAAGGGGGTCTGGGACCAACTTGACAGTGTGCCTTAGAAAAGGCCACACAAAGCCCCTGTAGCACATGTGCCCCGTGTTCATTGGTCATTCCTGTTACCCTCTGTTCATTCCTGTTACAGCTTGTTCATTTCTGTTACTCAGTTGTTTGTAAAAAAACAATAAAAATGAACTTATTTTTTCAATCATATTTGTTCCACCATTTATTAAATAGTTTACTGAATTACATTAGAATAAATTTTATTAACTAGAGCCCTGTGTCTCCTTGAAATGAAAAATATGGCTTTTGATCTTTCAAAAAATTACAACTTTTGTATGTTCATGTGAATTTTTTTATAACAAACATTAAATATTTGAACTTAAAACTAACCTTTTTATTAAAATAAACACTTTCTTGAGGGGAAAATGAAGGAATTAGTTGACAGTCTTCTATATGTGTTACATGAGTTTTGGTAACAGGACTGAAAATAAAGCAAACACGTTCATCTAAAAAAACATGTAAAAAATTAATTAAAGGCATTTAAGATTGACCAATGATCATTTGAAATAGTTAAATAAGTGTGTTACTAGATTTACTTTTGAAAATTGCATTAAAACCCAGTTTAATTTGATGCACTTGCATAAAATAAATGGCACCTATTCGGTGGAATTACCCAAATAAGAATAATAAACGACAAAATTGCGCGTTCCTCCTCCAGTTTTCCTAATCCGAGTTACTCCCCGGCCCGGTTCAGGACTAAAACGGTGTGAGTCACAACTTGTGGTGGCATTCGTGTATGAGTGTGAACTTTTTTTTGGAGGAAGTGCTTGTAGGTTTTTTTGTTTCCCGCCGCAGAGACCGCGTCCTGCTCCTCTCAGCAGTGGGAAAAGGAGACGGGGAGGCGGGTAGAGGGTGGGCCGGGGGCCGGTGGGCTGCAGCAGCAGGCGGCAAAAGCTCTAGTCTGGAGAGCAGGTTCACTTTAGATAAGAAAACAAACTAGACCGGCTTTTATCGTTATTATCATGCAAACTCTCGTCTCCAGGAAGGATTAAAAATTTAAATGTATTTATTTTATTGCAGATATTTCAAATCAATAGTTTCTAGCTATTGCTCTGCATATTTGGAAAATAAAGTGGATGATTTGGGGTCAAAATCCAGAATAAATATAAATAACACATTTTGACTATTAAAACGTCTATGGAATCCGATCTACATTGTATGTTTATTTCAAATAATAAAGTTATATATATATATATATATATAAAAACTTCATTCTAATATAAATGCAACAGAAACTGAGACCCTGTTTAATTTTTTCACAATTAGGTACCAGTCAGTGTGAAACCAGTTTGAGGTTAACTGCAACTGGAAATCAAGAAGGACTGCAGTATCAGTGCTATCAGCCCCATGGGACCATGCAGATGGCCTGTCACAATAGGCACAATCGATGATTACATGCATGAAGGTAACGGACAAAAACAGGACCGTACTCACAGAGAGGACCCCAAAGGTCCTAAAGCCCGTGGGGTTCTGATACGGAAACAGCTGGGCTTCCTATGGAGGGAGAACTGCAAGATAATGATGATGGTGATGATGGTGGTGAAGATGACGATGGAGAAGATTATGACAATAATGATGATGATGATGATAAAGATGATGATGGTGAAAACAATGATGATGACGATGGAGAAGATTATGACAATAATGATGATGATGATAAAGATGAT
Source organism: Nothobranchius furzeri (assembly GCF_043380555.1). Classification (NCBI taxonomy): domain Eukaryota; kingdom Metazoa; phylum Chordata; class Actinopteri; order Cyprinodontiformes; family Nothobranchiidae; genus Nothobranchius; species Nothobranchius furzeri. The sequence goes on from NC_091757.1 coordinate 45,341,837, forward strand.
GATAGTGAAAACAATGATGATGACGATGGAGAAGATTATGACAATAATGATGATGATGATAAAGATGATGATAGTGAAAACAATGATGATGATGATGATGGAGCAGATGGTGGCCAAAACGGACACAACAAAGATGAAACCATTTGCTGATTAGAGAAAGACTCAGAATATGGTAGGATTATTATTACTACTGGTACTTAAGAAACACAGTCAGCTCATTACACATATTTGATTGTTTACAAGTTTTAATAACTTTCAAGGTTTAGGAAAAAGCAGAGTGAAGCAGCATATTTATGACGACATATGCTAAAAAAACAACAGTTCCGCTTCGTTTTGGCACCAACACATTTAAATGTGCAACAAACATTTTTGCAGGTTTGTAATCTTATTATGTGAGTTTACTGAATGATGATTAAATGTGTTTATGTTGATCAAAATATTATTTATTTATTTGCTTTAATTTAGTTGATTTATTTATTTTTTAAATTATATCATATTTTATAAGTCCATTTTCCCTTTGAGATGCTGCATTTTGGCTCCTGCCACTTTAAGAGCTTCTTCTTTATAAAATAATTATCTGAAAGGGAGATCAAAATAGCCCACTGGGAGACAGCTGTTCATATTCCATTTAAGTCAAGTTTCACGGTCAAGGACCTGAGGGACTTTTCAGGGACAAGATCAGCTCCCTGACAATTGGACAGCCGCCTCGACACACCACGGAAGGACCCTGAAGTCTTCCTATTGAGAAGTTGAACTGTGCGCTTCATGTTCCGAACTGCATTTTTACATTCCGGACCTGGACTTCAAGGTACTCATCAACGCACGACTGAAACCATCCTGATCAATGGAAGAGGACTCTGACTTTCAAACCTATTCTCCAACCGGGAATCTCAGTCCACGGACAAGCCCTTTGATGAAGAACGCCTGGCTTGCCTCAGCTCTGCCATGGTTAGAGCTGCGTAAATTAATATTACACCTTCATTTTTCCTCCTTCACAGGAAGTCTCGTCTGCAACTTGAAGCTTTGAACTAAATTCACCTGATGTTTCAGTACACTGTACTGGTGTTTTCTGTGTATTATATGGTTTTGTGAACCTTTCCCATCCTCCTTACAGGAAGTGCCATAAATTGTAGAATTGTGCATCACAGTAAATTAATTTCAATATGTATGAAATAGCTTTTCTTAAGGTTATATTTGTGTTGATTTAGCTGATTCCATTCTCTATCTCTGTGAAGTGCTGTAAAATATTATTGTCAGTTGTGTTTGCTTTATAGTGTTTATTACCTTGTTTGTTCTTATTATTTTGCTGATTTTTGTATTATACTTTGTATGGAATGATTCTTTGGACAAAGTCAACAGGATTGAGATTACGATCCGTGAACGAAGAACGAACGCAGCACCTCATCGTGTTGATTCTGAAACTTTCATATCTAATCATGGTGTTTATTACTTTTTCTTGTTTTGATGCTCATAATTTTGTCTTGAGTTGCTTGATTTGTACCCTATTGGTCCTTATGACTATTGAGGTGTTCACGCTTCCTGGGTTTACCCCTTCCCTATTCCTTGGGTCGTGATTGATGTAGCTTTCATAGATAATGGTGGCAAGTCATTGAGGTGGATAACGTTCCTTAGTATTTTACTTATTTTTTTTATTTTCCTTATTTGGTTTTGTTTTGTCTGTTGCTTTGTTTTGTTTGGTTATCCTATTCGGATAAACAGGAGGGAATGTTGTGGAATATTATGTTTATTAATTCTTGATCATTGACTCAATCAACTGAATATAACATGTATTGCTCTATGCCTCTTTGCATGCCCACTTATTCAGACACACACACACACACACACACACACACACACACACACACACACACACACACACATTCTTGACTTCCTCTCTCTCTCTCTCTCTCTCTCTCTCTCTCTCTCTCTCTCTCTCTCTCTCTCTCTCTCTCTCTCTCTCTCTCATAGGATGTCACTTTCATTCCTTTCTTATCTCTTGGTATAAAACTGGGACCAGATGTCCGGGGCATTTTACCTCGTGCATTGTGCCACAGTTATAACTGTTTGAATTGTCTGTTCATTGTCTCCTTTTTATCTTCGACTACAGGAAATTGGTTATTGATAAACATATTGATAAAATCCATGACAAACCAAATGCAAATATGTGTTTTAATAAGAATGTATTTTAATAGTTTAATTTAATACAAGTTAAATCAGTGTTTTCCTGCACTTTTCACACAAAAATGCAAATCATGCTCCAAATGACAAACCAAATACTTTCAAAAGGCAAAAAAAAAAAAAAAACCCTGTTAGTGACAATATTTATATAATATAATAATAAAATAATCAAACGTACAAAGTGAGAAGAAGAAGAAGTGGGTTTGTCTTTGCACATGTTCTGATGGCAGTTTTGATAGTGTTTCAGCTTCATGGTTGGAGTTGTGTAGTGGTGATGACCTCTGGGGGGGTGTTAGACACAGACTCCCTGCAGCAGACGGCACTCACCTCTCATGCCTCTTCTGCAGTAATGGAGAATCAATGGGATCACCGCCTGAGGGGCTGGCTTGTGGTTGCAACCTGTTTTCATTTAGCACTGAGTGTTTACTAAAAACTCACCAGCCCGCTCTGAGAACATGGTCAGTTTGCTCCTCTAATCTCTTCTGAAAGCAGAGGTTCTGTGACCCCCCATGAGAAGACCGTCACCAAAGGTGGCCTCTGGTCATGCAGAGGAAGCTGCTGTCAGCCATACTTGGTCAAAGAGCAGCTTGTGTCCTGTCAAATATTTTGTTTTCTCAAATAAGATGGAGCAGACAGTTAGTCCTGAACATCAGTATTCTTTAAACCTGTTGCAAGGAGGTAGAGCGAGTTGGCCAGTAATCGGAAGGTTGCAGGTTGGATTCCGGCTCCTGACAGAGAATTCTGCTGTTGTGTTCTTAGGCAAGACACATAACCCAACTTGCCTGCTGGTGGTGATCGGAGGGACTGATGGCGCCTGTGCTTGGAAACCTCACCTCTCTCAGTGCCCCAGGGCAGCTGTGGCTACATTGTAGCTCATCACCATCAGCTTGTGAATGTATGTGTGTGCATGGATGAATGATACACTGTAGTGTAAAGCACTTTGGAGTCCTCTGACTCTGAAAGGTGCTATACAAGTGCGGTTCATTTTGATTTGAGCCATCTACTGGGAGCGTTTAGAGATCATCATCCTGATTTCATTTTCCAGCAGGACTCGGCACCTATCCACACTGCTAAAGTTATCAAAAGCTGGCTCAGCGATCCTGGTGTTACTGGGCTTTGACTGGTCTGACCCGAACCCTCACGGGTTGTTGTTAATAAGGAGATGAGAGAACCAGACCCAACAATGCAGATGACCTGAAGGATGCTATCCATGCAACCTTGCTTCCCTTGCACCTCAGCAGTGCCACAGACTGACAGCCTCTAACAGCGCACCACATTAATGCAGTAATTTATGTTAAAGAGTCCCAGTGAAGTACTGAGTGCATAGAGATGAGCATACTCAGAAGTCTAGCTTTCATTTTTAAAATATTAATTTCATAATTTTTTCTGTGTAACATTCTAATTTTGGAGACAATAAATTTGTAGTTTTCTTACCTGGATTACTATAGTAATCTGAGTTACAAGAAAAAAAAAGGCTTGAAATATTTCAACATGTGACAAATCTATCTGGAAAATGAGTTTCACTTTCTGAGGTGGAGGACAAAAAACATGAACGTTTTTCGCAACTTTGTAATATTTTGAAACTGATTTAATTTTCAGAGGTAATCTGTGTCATCAATTCTGTTAATTTATATTTCTTCATAGTCAGAACTCAAAATAAGTAAAACCCCAAACTGGACTCTGTGTGCATAATAATTAATTTTTAACACACAAGCCACATCAGTGGCATACTTTAATGCCACTATTCTGCATGTTTTAGATGTTTTTCTCTCTAAAATGGATGTTTCACAAGGTTCTGCAGAACTTGCTGAAGAGGTTATTTAACCACTGGAGTGGAAAAACATACAGGACAGAAGCCTTCAAGGCCCAGAAGGGAACAATACAAACAAAATAAAACATAACCAATTGTAAAACGGATGCATTTTAAAAGGGCTAGAACAACAAAACTGAAGGAAAAGTGATCTGAAATGTAATGTTTCATTTATGCTGATAATAAAACATGCAACTTTAGGCAGCTGTACAGGATGCAAGTACACAAAATATTTCTAAAATCTCAGTTTTTTGGATATTCAGCCATTTTCTCCTGATTGACAATTGAACTTCTATTGTCCTCAAAGATCACAGAAACCTATTTTCTGCATCTTTAGAGAGGTCAGTGGTATTGACCTTTCAATGTCTTGTGTCAACAGTCTGAGAAGAGGTCAGTGCCCTATCAAGATGGAGCAAAAGTCTCTTCTTTTCACAGATAACCGAACTGAAAGGAACCTTGTTTCCACAGGAGTCTTTATTCAGTTTTCATGTAGCAGAACCAAGACTTCCTGTGAAAAGGAAGCACACACACACACAAGTCTGAATCGTCATATCATCCTCGATGATAAAGTGGAGTGTTGTAATTTGTAGATTTTTGGTACGTAGCATGAAAAGGAAAGACGATGTATTTATAGGAGAGATATGAAGGTGATTATTTGTTCATTTCGCCATTTGAAGCAAGACAGATTATTATTAGAAAATGATCCAACATGGAGAGTAAAGTGACCTCAGTGACCTTTGATCACTTTCAAGCTGAAGATATGATGGGCTCAGCCTTCGTTATGCTGTCCTGAGAAATTAGAATAATGGAATATGAAAGCATGGGAGATCTAAAGAAAGGAACAGGGGGGCAGAAAGAAAGTCTGGGAGGAATTAGGAAGACTGGGAGAAATAAAGGGAGGAGAACAGTGAGATGGACACAAAATAAAAAGAGAGAAGAGAGAGGGGGCAGCCGTGGAGTGATGTGAGTGTTATCATCAGCTCTCATTCTCAGCATGGAATCTATAATGAGAAAATCAACCTCTCTGACTCCTGTGTAATTGGATTTGCCGGGTCTCGTGCTGAATCAGAGCCCAGTGGGTAGCAGAAAGCTTGTTAAGATTGGACAAGCATTTCTGGGCTGGGAGGGGGAGAGGTGGGGCGACGGCAGAGGTAACCTTGACAACTTTTCTGGAGCGGGGAGTGAATATTTTAACATGTTGGACATTCATCCGAGTCAATTGACTGAAAGATTTCCGGCCCTTTATCAGGCCATAAACTAGGGACAGGCTTTAGTTTGTTGTGTCCTCAGGACAGAGACAGTGGACACCTGTCTTACCTTGCTGGTTACCAGGCAACAGATTATTAGACTAAGTCACTTCAGGTGGGAGATACTTTAAAATATTTTGCATAAAAAAAGAAAAGAAAAGAAAGATTTAAATTGTATTTTATAGAAGACAGCTGAACCCAAACATACAGAACAAGTTTTTCTAATTAAAGGTTGAATATGGAACAATTTAATAAAAAAGTTATGTTATGAAAAATAATACCTACAGTATTTCATTTCAAAGCTTATTTATAACATTTATTTTGACCGGCACAATACTGGGTTTATGTTTACCTCTATCAGCCAATAGAGGGCTCTATTGTGGGTTGCCAACCAGTCCGCTCGGCACAGCAAGGCTGGCCCTGTGGAAGCAGCTGCTTCTGTGCCCAGAAGACGTCGTTATCCTTCTCAGAAGAGCAGCGACCCCAAAAGATCTAAAACCAGAGGGAGCTTAGGTGAAGCCTACAACAGATTTAAAAAATCGGATATTGACAGCGAAGCTAATGTCTCGACGGCTGGAAACCTTGTTCTGTTGTTGCAACTACAACCTCCACACACTAGATGTCGCTTTGGTGTTCGTGTTCCATATTCCACCTTTAAAGCAGCAATGGCAAATTTGGAAAACAAAATAGCTTAACACATTTTTTTCATGCCTCCTAACTAGGGTTGCAGGGATTAACCGGTTTGACTATTAACCCCGGTTAATCCCCCGTAAAGACGTCTCCAACACCACCAATAATAAAAAAGTGAAATTGAATGTGCACAAGCAGCAGAAGCAGAACCAGTGACAGCAACCATTGGGACTGCTCCATTTCCACCTACGAAGCAGTTGAAGTTCCCTGTGTGGGAATACATCTGATATATCTCAAATATTCCCATGCAGGAGAATTCAACCGCTTCCTCAGCCCATTGATTATCCCCTCACTTCCTGTTTCTTCCCCATTTCCAGCCTCTGATATACTGACAGTGCTTCAGCATGATGACCAACACTGTTGGTCAGTCATTTATCCACCTAATCAAATCTCAGTAACCAGACATGAAATGTGCCAGCTGCAACTGAGAGCTGTGTCTGGTGGTAGTGACGCAATGGAGCTTGGAGACAGAAGAAGAAACAGAGGGGATGAGTTGGAGTAGTTTGGATCGTGTTTCTGTGTTGTTATGTTACACTCAGCAGAGCAGCACATAGCCAGGTAAGGACTGAATAAGATCTGCACCTTCCACGGCATGAATCATTAAGCACCCTGAGACTGAATGAGACGCCGGTAGATTTGTTGGTCGGCCTCCATGCAGCATCGCTGATGATGTTCTAACTTCTCATACATGAAGGAGCAACCAGAGGTCTGTAAAAGTATGATCGTCGCCTCCATGCAAGCAGACACAGGAGGACCCTCTGGTTCAGGCTAATTTTCAGAAGCCAAGTTTCTGCATCTGCTTAGCAGACAAACCAAGCTCCAGACATGCAGGTTTGAGTTTGCTTTATGTTTTTATTTCTTCATTTATTTTTCGAAAAACAGCCGTTATAGTCACACTAGTCAGGAAACGTGTGTTTCATGAGAGGCGTTGAGAGGAATCACGTTCATCTAAAATTTATTTTAGTTATAGTTTAAATCTGAGGAGACAACAGAAGCCCTGAAGGGCAACGGGGGGAAAATGTTGTTGCCTTTCAGGGCTTCCATAGCAGACACATTAGGATAGCTAGTGGGAAAAGATGAACAAGAGAAACCTTGTTTAGTTACTTTTAAAGTGAAAATGTTTCTGTTGTTGTTACAACACGGATTTTAACAGTTAAATTATTAGTTTTTGTTTAGTAAACTTAAATAAAAAGGCGTAGAAGTTTCATTTTATTCATGAAAATCTTTCACTTCACAGTGAGAATAAGTGTTGAATCGATTCTGTTAGATGGTTTGTTGAAACTGGAGTCAACCCAGAAGAGACATTTTCTTGTTTAGATGAATAAAAATTCCCAGCAGCCACTCCTCCCATCCTCCCCTGTCTGAAGATACATCCACTTCTGTGTCAGATGAGGTCACTCTGTCTCAGGCAACAGTGACACTCTAGACCCAGTTCAGGGACCATCTCTTAATTAAAATACAATCGGCCGTGCTCTGAAGTAGCCCGATCTGACTCTGGCTTTAAGGATTCATTACATAATCCTTCTTTCTGTCGTGCATCAAATTTGTCCACAATGTTTAATTATAGTGTGAACACCAAAGTACCTTATTGACTGTTTTGAGATATGCAAAGCCACTAATAACGCCAACACACAGAGAAGCTTTTGAAATAGTCAGGTCATTCTCTTGTCCTCCTGGACGAAGAACGCCCATTTAGTGTTCGGTCTTTCGAGCTTGCTGCAGACAGCTTTCTTTAAAAAAAAAAAAAGTTGTTTCAGGACACTAAAGGGAACCCGAACGAAAACAGCCAACCTTTAGATTGAGTCAGAAAACATTAGCATTATTATCACCACTGAATTCATGAATCCCTCCCTTGACAGGAGCTTATCTGTCCACGTTACTGCTTGTAATACTGTATGACATCCCTGAGCTACGCTGTCCCAGCACATTGTCTCCGCGCGCTGCCCAGAGAGAAGTTTGTTCCCATGAAGGAAGGGGGTGTCATGGATACCCCATTGATTCTGACGTCCAAAAAAGGGCTCCTTCAATGATATTGTTCACCTGTATCATTGGCTTAAAGCGGGTGGGTGGGAGGGGAGTGCTCTGGGAAGGGGGTCGTGTGAGGGTTATTTGTGGGGGACACGGGGTGAGGGGTATTGTTTGAGAAAGGGCTGAGAAGACTGGGGGGTACGGTGCTGACAGGTGGGAAAAAAATCCCTACTCTTATCTGACTGGTCTCCTCTATCCGTGCATGGGGCCCCGAACTAGTGGAGTAATGAAGTCCAAATTACAGCAGAAGATTGCTCGGAACAAACCTCTATTGTTTGCCCTCGGGGCGCACTAAAGCACACTAAATGAGTGTCACAGCATGCAGCGGGGCACGGACCGTTACCGCACCATTTAGTCTGTCTCGTTGTCTCAAGACGGCCCCGTTTCAGTGGTTGTCAGATCAGACAAATACCACCCCCCACCCCCCGGCCTCCTTCGCCTTCACCCCTTCCTCTGTACAGCCACAACCCCTCCCCAACTCCTCACCCCGAAATAGGCCAAATCTCCGCCATTGTGTTTCGACTGCCTAGTGTGAAATTCACTGTGACGTTAAATGTTTTCTAATGAATAATTACTGAATGGATATGCAGGGGGAATATGTGTAATGGATTGTAGACTGCATTTTAAAGACGTCTTTTTTTGTCTCTTCTCCGTGGTATTTACAGGACAAAAAAAACACTTGGCCTTTCTCAGAAGGAACCGGGGCCATAGGTGGAGGGCTCAGGCCTGAGGGGAGGGGCGGGGGAGGGCTTTGTGTCAATTAGATCCAATGGATTATCTTTTTTAAATGTTTTTACAGAGAGAGTTGAGAATCAAAGGGCTTCTGCTTCCAAAGAGAGCGAAGAAACACAAAACCAACAAAAGCTGCGAAAACCTTTGGTCCAAGTGTTGGTGCTGCGAATGCAAAACAGACTGGTGGAATTTTTGTTCCCGCTGCGCCGCTTAAATGTGCCACTGTTTTTGGCTCTGCCAGTCCACTTGTGTTGTTTGGTTGGTGCTTCAGGCTGAGGCAATTATGGGTAGCCAGCCAGAATTATTACCTCTTTCTGTTCATCTGCAAACTCTCAGACCTTTATCTCACAGGGTCGCTAAACTCCCTCTCTCAATGCAACAAATACTGTTTGTTCTTTTATTTTGGTCTTGTTTATGTCCCCTGTGGAGCATGTTCCATTCATTCATTCGTTCATTGCCAAAAATACCTGACCTCAAACTTTCAGTTTTGTTTTAATCAATTCAAAATTGTGACGTGTGTTCTTGCAACACGTTGCTGCTTTTTCAAACATAAATCGGGGTCTGCCTTTAAATTTCTGATGTACGTTGCATGTTAATAAAGCAGCTTTGAGTAAGTAGATCCCCAGGGTCCAGTTTATTTAGTTCTGATCTGGTTGAAACCACTTGTTGCAGGGTCAGCTGGACATGGAGGGTGCCCTGACTGCCAGGGACCGGGTGGGAATCCAGGACTTTGTCCTCCTGGATGAAACCACAGAGACAGCCTTTCTCAGCAACTTAAAAAAACGATTCGGCAAGGATCTCATCTATGTGAGTCTCAAAATGAAACCCTGAACCTAACTAATGTGTCCTCAATCGAGCAATAAATGTGATTTTTATGTTTTAGACTTACATTGGCACGTTGCTGGTGTCTGTTAACCCGTACAAGGAGCTGGACATCTACAACAGGAAACAGATGGATGTTTACATGGGGGTCAACTTTTTTGAGCTTCCACCACACATGTGAGTGTACTCATGATGAAAACTGAGTTTAAAGAGCGTGTAACAGTCATGGATTTTATCAATATGTTTATCAATAACTCATTTCCTATAGTGAAGAGAGAAGGAGACAATGAGCAGACAAGTCAAACTGTTATAGCTGTGGCATAGTGCACGAGGCAAAATGCCCCAAACATCCGGTCACAGAGTTTATTTATACCAAGAGATAAGAGAGAGGGAGAGAGAGAGAGAGAGAGAGAGAGAGAGAGAGATTGTGTGTGTGTGTGTGTGTGTGTGTGTGTGTGTGTGTGTGTGTGTGTGCGTGTGTGTGTGTGGGGGGGGGGGGGGGGGTCAAGAATGTGTGGGTGTGTCATGCAAAGAGGCATAGAGCAATACATTTACATTCAGTTGATTGGGTCCATGATCAAGAATTAATAAACATAAATTTTTCCATAACAGTAACGAACAATGTTATAAAAATCAGCATCCCAGAGATTCAGACATTTTTACGTCCTAGTTTTTATATGATTGATTCTCTAAATCATGAACGTTGTTTCTGGAAACTAGTGCATCATAGATATGAATACATAGACACCTCATTGGACATAGCCTACAACCCATCACAAATAAGGTTTCAAGTATTTGAATGCAAATCAACAGTATGGCAAATGAAAACAACCTGATGAAAAATAAAACAAAACAAATGGCATCACCTTATTTAACAAGAACCCAGCAAAAATGCAAATGCAGTTTGTTGGAAATGTCTGATGCATTATTTTATATCCTTAAACAAACATTTGCAGAGAGAACTTGCAGTAATTTTTCTCATTTGTCTTTCATAAAATGTATCTTGACATCAGTTTTCACAAACGTTTGATGTTTGCACGTTCAGAAACTATCCTCCTTTTCGTCCAGTCAAAAAATTTTAATTGAACTGAGCTGCTGCAAGACTTTGATTCTTTTCTATTTTGTTTATTGTTTGTTTGTTTGTGGATTATTGTCTTGATTGCATGTTGTGCAAGTGGTCGTGACTGCAGAAGAATCCCAGTCAGCCTATCACCATGCATTTATGGGATCTTTGTGTGTTTAGACGGTAAAACAGCAGCATGGCAGCTTATGCTGCATTGTTACAGGTCTTCTCTTGGGGGCTTTACCTAAATTTAAATTTTATAATTGAAGATATTATCATGACGGGAACTGCATGTACCCTGCAAATGCACAGATGAACCAAGGTCAACGTTCTAAAGGTTCTTAAATGTCACACTAGTTCATGGAAACCCTGACCTCAAAGGAGGTGCAATTATTTATTAGGTTTTTTTTACTATGAATGCAATTGTTGAATCTTCCTTTGTATGTGTGTCCATGGATACAGGTTAATTAAGGTGTTCCCAGATAAAATGACTCATCCTGTGAGTATAATGTTGTCTCTGCATCCCTCCAGTTACGCCTTAGCAGATACCGCCTACCACACCATGCTGACAGAGTTCAACAACCACTTCATCCTGATCTCCGGTGAGAGCGGAGCAGGAAAAACCGAAGCCTCCAAGAAGATTCTGCAGTATTATGCCGTCAGCTGCCCCAGCACCACCTTACTAAACACCGTCAGGGACAAAATGCTCATGTCCAACCCCGTCCTAGAGGTCCGGCGGTGGTATTTTCACTCTTAAAGGGCAGATATGTACTTCAACTTGCAAAGAATGTTCTGAATGAAACAACTGTGTTGTGCCACAGGCTTTTGGGAATGCAAAAACACTGAAAAATGACAATTCAAGCAGGTTTGGGAAATACATGGACATTCAGTTTGACAGCCAGGTAAGGAGAGAGAGAGAGAGAGAGAGAGAGAGAGAGAGAGAGAGAGAGAGAGAGAGAGAGAGAGAGAGAGAGAGAGAGAGAGAGAGAGAGAGAGAGAGAGAGAGAGAGAGAGGTAAATGAATAATGATCTTCTAAGGGGGATGCAGTTGGAGGCCACATCCTGAACTACCTGCTGGAGAAGTCGAGGGTCGTGCATCAGAACCACGGAGAGAGAAACTTCCACATCTTTTATCAGCTGCTGGATGGAGGATCGGATGAGCTACTGCAGAGGCTGGGTCTGGAGAGAAACTCCCAGCATTACAACTATCTAACACAAGTCAGATGAGTCAGGAAATATTATTTATTTTAAACATTCAGAGAAAAAAAAGTGCTTTTTACAGTTTGATTCTTGTCTCTAACAGGGAGAGTGTGCCATTGTGTCATCCATTAACGACAAAAACGACTGGAAGTCAGTCAAGAATGCACTGCAAGTCATTGACTTTGATGCAGAGAGCACTAATGTATGTTGGATCATGATGCAGATGCGTTCACAGCTGTTGCTTACACACAGCTTAATTAAAAGCGTGCTTCTGTCTTCAGCACCTGCTAGAGGTCGTTGCGAGTGTCCTCCACTTGGGGAACATTCAGTTTGACACCGACGAAAAAGGCCACACCTGCTTAAACAATAACTCGGAGCTGAGCTGGGTTTCAAATGTACGAAACTTAAAATGGTACAAATGAATACAGTGGTGTCTTACGTAAATGTTTCTGGCAGCTTTTAGGCGTGGATGCCAAGAAGCTTCAGGAGGGGTTTACGTTCAGGAAGATTGAAGCCAAAACGGAGCAGGTTCAAAACGTTTTGATTCCGTTCCACGTTAAGATCCCATCTCCATATTTAGGTTACAGTTGTGATGTTTTTTCCCTTTACAGGTCTTCAGTCCGTTCACTGTTGACCACGCTATCTATGTCAGGGATGCTCTGGCTAAAGCCATCTATGGACAGACCTTTACCTGGCTGGTCAACAGGATCAATGAGTCCATGGAGAACAAGGTGAGGATTGGCTTATTTGAAAAAAAAAAAAGAAAGAAGAAAATAAGAGAAACAATCAAATATATTCTTTACAGATGTTTTTGTTTCCTAAAAGGATTCCTCACGGAAAACTGTTATTGGACTTTTGGATATTTATGGATTTGAGGTGTTCTATGTGAACAGGTGGGTGATGTTCTTTATCAACCAGGAGATAGAGTTTAGTTGACTCAGTCGTTGAAGATTACTCTTTGTCTTATATCAGTTTATTTGCTGATTTTCTTTTACTATCCTTCTGCCCTCAGCTTTGAGCAGTTCTGTATAAATTACTGCAACGAGAAGCTGCAGCAGCTTTTTATCCAACTGACTCTCAAGTCCGAGCAGGAAGAATATGAAGCAGAAGGAATCGAGGTAACTTCATAAAAACCTGATAGCATTTATTTTTGCTTTAATCTGAGTTTAATCCCACTTTATTATTGGTCTTAGTGGGAACCAGTTCAGTTCTTCAACAACAAAATAATCTGTGATCTGGTTGAGGAGAGACATAGAGGAATCATATCGCTGCTGGTGGGTATCTAAAGGCCATTAATTCATTAATTATAAAGGTAACTATGATGGGATTTGTTTGGATGTGTAAACATTAGTATCTATGTCACTAATGATGTGTAAATGAACATGGAACATTGTAAATGTTGTCTCCTGAACTGAACACTAGGTGGCAGCAGAGCACAATATGTATAGAGGTGTAGCGTAGAGTTCAGGGGACGTTCTGCTGAGGGTTACAAACTGAATGCTGTGTATGCTTGTTTCTCCTGCTGTAATAAGTTTCTCATGGATGAAGTTGCTGTTTATCTGCTTTCTATCGACTAGAAAACATAACAGTAAAAATGTTGATTTTTTCTTTTCTTCATGAAGATTGATTTGTCATGATTCATTTAATTGTAGCTGTATTTGGTGCATGTTAAAGGTTTTATATGGTCTTGTAGCCCAGGCTCTGTAGTTTGTAGAGGTGCAGCTTGATGACATTTATTGAAATATAGGGCATTAAGTTTGATGCAAGACTTCCCATTTAATGATAGACTTTGTACCCTCCAATTGGGGGGTGCCCGGCGTTATTTTGTTCTAATCAATTAATCGTGATTAACGCATTAAATTCCTACCCCTAATCAATATAAACACATAAATTAAGGGTGAGATTTCTTCTACAGGACGAAGAGTGCCTCAGGCCTGGTGATGCTACAGATCTCACCTTCCTGGACAGACTCGAGGACAAGATGGGAAATCATCCCCACTTTGTCACGTGAGTCATAGTCTAAATATATTTTCCACAATAAAATGGTCTAAACTTACCATTTCCAACAGGAAATGATTTATTTGGATTTATCTATAAAATTTACTTTTACATCATCTCCTCCTGCAGGCACAGACTGGCCGACAAAATGACCCGTAAGACTCTGGAGAGAGGAGATTTCCGTCTCTTGCATTATGCCGGGGAGGTCACCTACTGTGTTGTAGGTAATAGGAGAGAATAATCTTGTTGATCTGTTGACTAAAAAAAACCCACCAATTTATTGTTGAACCAGAATCCAAATGTATGTATTTTTTTAATCATATTGCAGGTTTCCTGGATAAAAACAATAACCTGTTATACAGAAACATCAAAGACGTAAGCTCTAAATGAATTTATTTGACAAATTATTGTATTTAGGTGTAAAACTGTGTGACACCTCTCATACTTACAGCTAATCTGTCAGTCAAAGAATGCCATAATCAGTGAGTGCTTCTCATCCATGGACACCGACAACAGGAGAAGACCTGAAACGGTGAGTCAACCCGTGTTCAGCTCTTCAAATTCCTCATTTCTAACATCTAAAGTCTTATTTTATTTAAGAGAGAAGCCTCTCTGCTTTCACAATTAGCTTTACGGCTTTATCGTCCTTTAATCAGAACCAGTCTAATTGTAAAATTATTAAACTAAAGCTGCTGTGAACTGTTAATGACCCTCAGCTTGTGTCTGCAGGTAGCTACTCAGTTTAAAAACAGCCTCATGAAGCTGACGGAGATGCTGATGGCTAAAGAAGCCTGGTACATACGCTGCCTGAAATCCAATGAGTCCAAACAGCCAGGTACATCAGCCAAGAAGAGGCAAACGGGAACAAATTAAGTCTGTTTGATTTGGACTAAATCATGCTTTTTGGCTGTCTGGACCTCTGTGACAACCACAGATCAGTTTGATGAAGCACTGATCAGACATCAGGTGAAGTATCTGGGCCTGATGGAGCACCTCAGAGTCAGACGAGCTGGATTCGCTTATCGACGGAAATATGAGGACTTCTTAAAGAGGTAGTGAAAGATCATGTTCATCCTTGTAGATTCATTTTTAATTTTCAGTTTAAAACAAGAAAGAAAAAGGACCTACGTGGGTTATTTGTCCCATTTTGCAGATACAAACCCCTGTGTCCAGCTACATGGCCTCACTGGAGAGGACTACCCGCTGACGGCGTCGAGCTGCTGGTTCAGCATCTGGGTTACCTGCCTGATGAGTACAGAATGGGACGGTGAGGAATGTGTTATAATTCAGACTGAATTCACTGTAAAGGCAGGAACAAAAAGAATAATATCCGTTGTTGATTTTCATAGAACCAAAATCTTCATCCGCCATCCCAGAACACTTTATGCCACAGAGGACGCCTATGAGAGATGTAAACATGAACTGGGTGAGTTAATGTAAAACCTTAGAAGCTTTCATCATCCATGTTAGTCGACTAATTCAGTTTCGTGTTCTGGATTTGCAGCAACGCGACTGCAGGCCAAGTACAAAGGCTACAAGGCAAAGGGAGAGTTCAGAAAACAGAAGGAAGCTGGTAATGCACAGCCTTCCGTGGTGCTGTTAAAGAGCAGCTTCTCTGAAAAACCATTTTTACTTACTGTTTTTGAAAATTGTGGTCACTCTGAGTTTAACATGCAGGCTGAGCATGAAAATAGTCTCCTACACCTTTCACCTGGGTTAGCTTAGAACATAGATGGAGAAACTCTAGGATTTGAAAAGCCTGATAGAGCTATGTCACACTATCACTTCACATTTGTGGACTGTTTAACATCTAGGAAACATCAGAAAACGTCTCAGCTAGCAGAAGCTAACCGTTAGCATTAGCAACTCCACCACACAGCAGACCTCCTTCAGGATAGTGTTGTTTGTGGAAATAAAACATCAGTGTTGCATTGCGAGCAGAGTCAGTGGTAAAGTCACATTGATGTTTGCCAATCCGAGGCGAGATGTCCAAATATCAGGAAATAAGACTCCAAATCCTGACGTCTGAACCTACTTTCTCCTTTGGCTGAATTCTTCGTGCTGAAACAGGTGCACCAGAGCTTTTTTCCCCAGAGAATGACTTACAAGGCATTCATTCCTACTAGAGATCGCTGCAATTGTATTAAAAATATAAGTAAAGTTCTTCTTCAAAGCTTTTTGTTTTTAATTTTAAATGCATAAAAATGTGATTTTTTTTGTGGCTGAAAATATTCAAACTTTTGTTTTTATTATCAATATAGACCCTCCAGAGAGCTTTAAAATTTCCACTAACCATTTCTGCACATCAGCTCGGAGAAAGGTTCACAGATCCTTCTTTATGGAAAAGATTCTCCTGTTAAAGTTTCTTCAAAACCTGAATGAAAAAACATCTACAATTTTTGACATTAAATTTTTTAAAAGGTCTTGTTTCATTGCTCACTAATCGTTTACATCAGATTGCCTGATGTTTTTCATTCAAACTCTTTTGTTCCATTAATGAAACAACCTAACAGGCCCAAACCGTAATACTTCCACCGCCATGCTTTATCGGTACAATAAGGTACTTGTGCTTTAGTGCAGCATAGCAGATTTTGGTGTTCGTGGACTTACAATGTTTTTCAGTAACTTCCAGCTTTAAAACGTAAACGTTTTAAAAGTTTTAAGCTATATTTGTTCAGACAAAATGGAAAAAAAAACACTCTAAAACACAGAGACAAGTGAAAACAAGTATGCTGTACATCAAAAGTTATAAAAAATAAAGCAACCTTCAATTTATTTTCATCTTCTCAGCGACTAAGATTGAAACTTGTTGGAGAGGAGCGCAGGCGAGGAAGGAAAAAGAGAAACGAGCCTGGGCCGTAAAGGTCATCAAGAAGTAAGGGTCAAAGTCTCACATTATAATGGTCATATTTCTATTTAAACGATAAAAGTGGATGTTTTCCTGTCTTTTACAGGTTTATCAAAGCGTACATGAACAGAGGACAATTAAAAACCACTGATAACTCCGAGTACCTGGCCTTTGTGAGACAGAGTTACCTAAACAGACTCAAAAACAGTCTGCCAAAGACGGTTCTGGATAAAACCACCTGGCTAACTCCACCGGCTGTGATGACAGAGGTACTCCATCCCAAAATAACTCACAAGAAATTTGTATTTCAACTCTGTGGCTGATTGATTGTCTCTCAGGCATCTGGGCTACTGCGTAAGATCCACTACCGTCTAATGGTGAGGAAGTACGTGAGAGGAGTCACACCCCAGAGGAAAGCACAAGTGAGACACATCCACCCAGTCTGGAGAACCATTCCACATTTGTAAAAATCAAATCCTTATTTTTATTTTTCTTGTCTTTCAGCTCCAGCTGAAGGTTGTCACCAGTTCTATCTTTAAAGGTAAAAAAGAAAGCTACCCAAAGAGCATCCCTCAACCTTTTGTGGACACAAGAATCAGTGAGTCTCCCACACAAGTTACCAAATGTCATTTTATTTCTGATCGATGACATTAACGCAAACTACCGCCTCCAGGTGACCAAGACATAAACATGAGGATTCTGAGTATGATTCGCAATGAGCACATTAAGGTAATTACATCATCTGAGCCCCTAAAAGTATCAGAACACCAAAAAGTGCTGAATGTGTGGTCGTGTTTCTGCAGTACAGTGTTCCAGTGATTAAATATGACAGAAACGGCTTCAAACCGAGGCCCAGGCAGCTTATTCTGACTCAGGCTGCTGCCTACATGGTTGAGGAAGCCAAGATCAAACAGAGAGTGGCGTACAGCTCTCTCAAAGGTCAGGCCTGCATGATAAGTCACCAGCCGTGTTCTTGTGCTGAGGTCAAGGCTGATTTCTGACTCAATTTAGGGATTTCTGTAAGCAACTTAACCGATGACATCATCATAATCCATGTA
This sequence comes from Nothobranchius furzeri, assembly GCF_043380555.1. Taxonomy (NCBI): domain Eukaryota; kingdom Metazoa; phylum Chordata; class Actinopteri; order Cyprinodontiformes; family Nothobranchiidae; genus Nothobranchius; species Nothobranchius furzeri. Next base: position 45,359,511 of record NC_091757.1, read on the forward strand.
ACACGTGAAGACCCCAAACAAAAGGTAAGGCATTATGGAACAGGCAGGAAGACTAATGTAGTTTATAGTATCAATATAATCAATCTGAAGACATAAGAGGTTAAGGGTCTTCTAAATAAACTCATTGTATCGTACTCGGGTTGTTTTAAGGGGGATCTGGTCTTTCAGTGCGACCACTTGTTTGAGTTTTTGACCAAACTTAGCGTCATCGCTAAAAAGGAGAATGTCGTCAAAGTCGTTCAGGGCAGGTGAGTCAGCGCTTTAAGATGTAAAGACATAACTTTAGAACGAGTTGTGATAACGGCACACTTGCATGTAATTTTCCAGCATAAAGTTTGAAATCCAGCCAGGGAAAGAGGGCGTGGTAGACTTTAGCACCGGGCAGGAGCCGATGGCGTACAAAGCCAAGAACGGACACCTCATGGTGGTGAGTTCTGTCTGTTAATGAAGTGGACGGGTTGATGCTCCATTTAATGGCCTGAAGGTAATTTGCAAAGAAAGAGACACCACATGACTCAGGCGGTTTGTCTCTGCAGGTTGCCACTCGAGCAAGGACACGCTGACGCGCGGGGCCGAAGAGGAGACAAGTCGCCCCTACATATTTCATCAGGAGACCCCTTAAGGAGAGGATCGTGTCTACACGACACGCCTGATCTGAGCCAGCAGAGCCCATGGTGCATCTGGGATGAGCTTGTTTATTTTTAAAAAATCATCTCAACTTCACAATTAAACTACCAAATCTTTCTGTGCTTTAGCAAAGGTTTCACTCTAGTTTAGAATATTATTTAAGTGTGTTAATCTGAGATCCTAGTCATGAAGCCATATGTATAATAGTTTTGTATGTTCACTCATGAAAGTATTACAATTAAAAACAAAAGAAAAGGTTTATACAAATTTATTTGTGATGATGTATAAATATAAAACATACATTTATGTTTACTCTTTGGACTACAGACCGACACAAACTAACTGACTGAGCTCAGACGGTACAGTCTGTGATGAATACGCCGATGAAGGATGAATGTCTCCCTGTTAAAAAGCATGTAGACAGGGTTTCCTTCCTGCTGCTGGGATCTCCAGTTACAGTCATTCACTATAACCTCAGCAGACATTATTCAATCAGCCTGGCACATTTAACACCTCAGGTCACAGCTCAAGTTCCCTCCACTGAAACACAAGGATTCGTTTAGTGGAGTGAAGGGTCAAACATCAATGTTAAAACTAAATACTGTGAAATGTTCATATTTTTGTGACATCTCATTATTTTAGATATTTGCTGTAATCAGCAGGCAACAAGTTAGCTGTAGTGACACATAAGAGTAAAACAGTACCACCATATGGCCACGTTGTGAACAGCCACTTTTTTCCCACTGATGACCACAAAGTAGGCGTGTCAGAACTAGCGAGGAGAAGCTGAATAATCTACTTTAGTTTTTACTGGTTACATGATCTAACTCGTATACGTCACATACACTGGACCTTTAAATATTTTCTGCACAGTTCTCCTTCCCCACAAACACACTGGCTAAACTGGACGCCTGTTGTGCTGAAAGCAAACATCCATGTAATCTCCTGCTGAAGAAACTATTCTGTCTAATAAACATACAAAAAAAAAAAAAAAAGGACAATACACCACTGCCTGAGAGCTCGACAAGTAGGACAAAAACACACACATTCCACCTCTACACACTGCTGTATGACACTCGTCTCACAGTCGTCTTCTGGAGGAGCTGGTAGGAGAAGATTGGAGGTCAAGAGAGGTGCTGGGTGTTCTAAGGCACACGCATGGCGCAGAGACTGTCCAGAATCAGAGAAACGGGCTGCTGGGTCTGAACAGGGAGGTCACTGGTGGTGGTGTGTGCGATCATCTGGTCGTTTGACGTGAATCTTACGAACGCGATCGTCGTCATCCAGATGATTGGGTCGTCCTGCCGCACCACCTGTGGCCTCTAGCAGAGCGTTATCTGGACCCCGACCATCATGGGCCTCATACAAAAGGATGTTGAGGGTCTCCTCATAAATTCGTGCCTCGGGGAACTCAACCTTGAAGTAATGAGAGATGTGTAGAAAAGTTTAGCTTTAAGCAAAAACAAAAAAGAAGAAGGGAGGTGTTGCAAAGGACAGCAGGTGAATCATTACCTTTGTCTGTTTCTTCTCTGTGGCATAAACGATGGAGGTGCAACACACTTCGGCAATCTTACGACCCTGGCCATAAAATGACCAACAGCAGATCTCATCCCCGATCACATCTTTGATGAAGAGAACTCGGCCATTGAACCGCAGTGACAACTTGTCAAACAGCTCGATATTTTTCAGCATGTTGTCATCAGAATTGCTGGATAGGAGTAAAAAGAATCACAAAAACAAAGAATTTTCATTGGCAAAGGACAAATCCTGAAAATTTAGGGCTAAGTGTTCTAATTTCATGAAGAAAACTCACCTAGTATATGAATATTTGTTGTTGCTTCTGTTATACAGCAGTTTCACAGTGGGCTGTAAAGAAAACAGTCATTTACAAAGATGGAGATCTCCCCTGTACAAGTAGCCAGGGTGCATGATCAATCAAGTCACAGTGACAGGACACTCACACTGTCACAGACGCATGACATTCTGTCTCAATCTGTCCCCCTGCTGATATTCTGCAGGGGTGGACCTTTAAAGCGCCCGAGCGCCAATGGTGCTAAATTTTCTCGTCGGGCGGTAAATACTTGACGACTTACCGCCCGGGTGGCGCCCAAGCCTTGTTTGTCATTTACACACCGGCTTTCATCTACATCATGGCCGTGCCCTGTAGGAAGCCGCCGTTTTTGTTTTGCGCGCGTGAACCTGCGCGCCTCTAGCCACGTATTGCACGATTCTAGTTATAGTCACATGAACTATAAGTTCACTATTACAGACGAAGTGGAACCACGCTAGAAACACACAAGCACGCAGGAAGATGGCGCCACCACAGGGATGGGATTTCTTGATGAAATCTCAAAACAAAACGCTTTAAAACTGGTGAGGAGAAGCGAGATAGTTCGAAACGGTATGAAGCAGAGAGGCGTGTGCGTAGGTGGAATGATTTTTGGCGGTTTAAAGAAGACGGGAGGCGCAGAGAAAGGCCGTGTTCGAGTTGAGCAGCGCCTCGCCTGGAAAACAGACGAGAGCAGACGGAAGCAGCAGGGGGAGTGGCTGAAAGCCGGTGTTTAAGTCGGACAGATTTCCCTACATGTGTAGCTCGGGGGTGACGATGGCTGAAGATATCGCATTAGCGTTCACACTTGTTCAATTTTCCATTTTAATTCTGGTGCCTGTTAGCAGCTGAAACACATCCTCACGTGCTTCTGGATATCATATATTGTATATGAAGACATGACTGTAATAATAAGTAAAGGTTAGCAGCTGTAGCTTCAGTGTGCTCATAGGAAACATGACAAAAGAACACAAAACACATTTCTCTTGTGGCCTATATAGTTGTCATCATCAACGTAACATGATTTACAGAATACATGTGACCAACTAACATTTCATGTTCTACCACCGGATGTTTGGATCAAAATATGAACCAATCAGATCTTAGATCAGGTGAGAACCAGGCGTTTCCCATCATGCCCTAGGTTTTGCAGCCGAGGGAGAGCAACTGCAGCGCCTTGCTCCAAAATCTGCGGCCGCCTTGATCTCACGAGGTTATCGTTGCCTACGTATGCATGACGTCAGAGCAAGTCGGCGTCAAGTCGGACACAAAGCTAACCGGCATGCACTGCTCGCCGATCACCGCTGGTCTAATCTGCGCAGAACTGGCTCATCTCGAACACAATCAATGGCTCGAGTACAGCAAAGCGGAGGAGGTGATGTACTGCGTTGTATGTCAGAAGTATGCGACGACAAAATCGAGTTTTGTTGAGGGAACAAACAAATTCAAACTTGAATACGTTATTATGTTTGTGAATGTGTACAAAATGAAGGTTTATTACATTTAAAACGGTTCAGTTGTTATTTTGACTCGTTTTGGCAGCTGACCAGAGGGGGCGGTAGATTCTTGGCGGGGCCGGTAAATATTCAGAGTTACCGGCCCGGCTGGCCGGTTGGTTTTGAAGTTAATGTCCACCCCTGTTCTGCATTCCGTATTCTGCGCTTCAGGCTGTGTGTGTGTGTGTGTGTGTGCGTGTGTGTGTGTTTGTGTGTGTGTGTGTGTGTGTGTGTGTGTGTGTGTGTGTGTGTGTGTGTGTGTGTATGTGTGTGTGTGCACGCGCTCCACAGATCTCTCTGAAGAATTCACAACATTGACGGCTTTCAGCAACACTGTGCCACTTCGTGGATTTTCTCTTATTTGTTTTGAAAAAGCCCTTCCTTTCACTTGTTCTGTGTGAAAACGAAGCAGTACAAGTGATAATGCTGCAGGATTTCATAATTGTATCCTTCTCAGCAGCAGCACTGCAGGTGCTCTCCATGTCCAGAATGTGCGTAAGCAAGGTCCTTAGTCAACTTCCCACTAAGTTTTCTTTCATAAATCCCAAAGTTTGCATGGAAAGTTGCTTATGCAATTTTCCGACCCCGTTTTGTGCGTAAGCAAGCTTGATAAATGAGGTCCCTGGGCTTTTGCCCCAGACAGACTCATGGCTGTTTAAACGCTGTTCTGGATGAATCCTTGCTCTGCTGCCACGCTGGATTCGAAGTGGGTGCTGAAAAATGAGGGCAACTTCAGCCAAAGTTTTACAATCAGGAAACAATTCTTCATATGAAATAACCAGAAGTCTACCGGACTCTCTGAAAGATGGAAAGGTTTCCACTTCCCAGATCTAGAAGCACTTAATATCGCGCTCTTATGAACAATGCCGAGTGCATCACAGATGCACTCCGAGCTCCTCTTCAGCGTGCTGTAATGAGCACTGTCAGTAGCAGGATGTGGAGAATGTGTGAGATAATACTCAAATGCACTGATGGAAATCTTTTCTTGATTGATTGCATTACCTCTGTGATGTTCTCTGTGCGCAACATGTAAAATATCTGTGCAAGTGCATGAGCCATTAACAAACGTACACACGGCCAAACAAATAAATAAACAAATAGCCTCTTGTAAAAACAACCATAACGGCTCACCCGTTCGTCGACGGTCAAATATTTTGTCCCAACCCAAATTTACATAAAAAATACAAATACCCTTTTTGAGGTTGCGATGAGTCTCTGCTCTTCTTTAGATGATGTCATGAGAGGCACTTTGCAAAGGGGTTCATATGTTTCTTTGTTCTGAAATGAAAAATAATTTTTAAATTTAAAATAAAAAAAACATAAAGACACATTAAGCCCATTTAAAAAACTTTTTAAACATTATTATTATGCAGTTTAGAATTTATGCCAAGTAAATAAACTTGTTACCTGCAAAGCAGCCGTACATTCATCAGCAAGGCCTTGGACCAGGTAATACTTGGCTTCAGCAAGGAGCTCCTCAGTTTCTCGACGGCTGTCTGGGAGCGGGACAGCTCCGTCTCTAAGGTAGTTAAGGATTGTTCCAAAGTGTTTCCCACAGCGATCAATCAAAATCCAACCTATGAATATGAAATGATGAGCGATTAAGCCTTGTCAAAGGTCAAATCAGCAATGACAAACATCTCTCAAACTTTATATCCATGGCTCACCTTCGCTGTCCGTCAACACTTCCATCCTGCCACTGAACATAGCTTTGAGCATCGTGTCCTGTTTGGTAAGAGTCTGCATTGTAGTATAGTACAGAGCTCCACCCACATTTAGTTTCACATACTTTGAACTGGGGCTGGAGCCCTTGAAGGACGTGGTCCGTGTTGTAGCTGCCGGCACTGCCGAGCTCACCACTCTCTCTCCTGACATCTCTTCCTGGAGCAACAAGAGATAAAATAATGTGACATATGGATCTCAACAAAAAACTCTCATATTCGCACATCAGTCAGACATTATGTTGTGTTTTCACATGATCGGAAACTTTAATTTTGATAAGTGTGATCTTGGTCATCTTGATTATGTTTATTTAGGCCATTTAACCACTGTGGCCTCACTGCTTACAATACAATGTACTGAATATTTCGATTTTTGTTTAAATAAATAAAATAATCTGTGGCATTAATCTAATAATTTTAGATGTCAATAGGGAGGATTAAATGAGCAGAGATGTCTAAATATGAGACTTTTATATCGCATTATTTACAAAAACTATTGGAAATAACTGAACAATTGCTGAAGTTGTGAAAATCGCAAAGAGAACAGCTTTAGATTTTACGAGAAACCCGACGATCGTACTTTACAAAGAACGTTTTATATTTTGTTTGTAAAGCTGATACGTAGTTCTTTTTCTAAAACATTTAACTTTATTGTAATGGCCACTGTGAGCTAGCAAGCAAGTTAGCATTAGCTGATACCGATAGGGTTCACTACCAAATGTCAACAATTACTGTCGAACGAACTCTATAAAATGTCCTTTCATATAATGTAAGTAGCGCAACATGAATTTGCCTTTGTAAATGTAAATACATATTTACCATAGAACCCACAGCAGACTTCGTAAGCGTAGCTTGCCAACGCCAGTCAGCTAACACCTACTTCCTTCCGGTGTTGTGCCCAAAAAAGCACCTCTGCGGCGACAGGGCCCGACACTGATGAAAAGGTTGAATTATTCTTTACTATCAGCATTCTTAGTTTCTAAAGATGGGATTATAATTATACACAAACGGGACGATTATTTTTCACCAGAGTATTGCAAAACTATAACATTCGCATCATTTATCAACATAAATATTTCAACTGTTAAATTAAATATTTTAGGACAATTGTAGAAAAGAAATTCTGAATAACGCTTAAAATGCTTCTTTCCAGAACAGGGTGGTAGGGTACATTTTTCGACACAACACCGATTGTACCGTGAAAATGACGTTATCACAGACCGATTATATTATTTTGTAAATATTATAGAATTTTCAAATAAATATAAATGACAACAGTAATTTAGCAGTACTGTAATTTTCCCATATTTTGTACATTAATTTTGGTTAACGACAAACTAGGAAAACGACACTTCCTTGACTCTGGACATTTCCGCTGACGGAGTAACAGTGAAAACAGTCCCCTCTCCGTAGCCCACCCAACTCAGCAGAGGAAATCTATATTCACCACAAAAAGCCGAAAGTCACCCGTTTTTACTACATAAAAATGAGCTCATTTGGCAAATTTGAGATTTTTAAAATTGTATTAAATCTTTTATTGTCATTTGTTTACGAGCATAAAGGTTGCCCGGAATCATTTCGAGCGGCACAAGGGATTAATGGCTGAAGTCAATGAAGGGATCTCATCTCATTGTTTACATTTCAAAACGGTGTGTTTCTTGCGTTAGAAAAATTGACATCGATACAGGATAATATATTAGCCTAAAACAATGCTATGTATCTTTGAATGTATGTAAAATTTACCTTATAGTTGGCAAGTCGCAAACTAGCTCTTGAGAGCTAACAGTCGCTGCTTCACCCTCCACTGTGTCGTTATTTGCTTCAAAGATGCCAAGTTAGCCCTCTTGTTCTTTTGCCTTCCTCATGTTTGGATGTCACAGACAGCCAAATGATTGAAATAGTATAGCGACAGGTGAGGCTGAAGGCCAAACAACATCTTGCCATCTTCAGACTCAGGTAAATTCATCATTAAGCTCAAACAACTACTTTATGGGATGTAAACATACCGGCTGGAACGCCTTTTTAAATAGCCATCAACACCATCACGCAGACTGCAGAAGCTTCATGGTTTGTATTATTTTATATATTTCTAGGGTGCACAATGTTTAGTGTCCCTCAAAGCTCCAAGTCCGAGTTCCTGGACAAAGCCAGGCAGGCTAGAGAAGAAAGAAAGGGACAGAAAGAGAAGGAGAAATCAGCAATCCTCATTCAAGCTCTGATCCGGAGATTCCTCTGTCGCTGCAGGCTCCAGAAGCAAATAAGGTGAGCAGTTTTAACTTGTAAATGTTTTGTAAGCAATTGTTTCTCAGCTTCAATTGTTTTCTTTAACCTTTCAATAATTGTCTTACCAGGAAGGAAGTTGACGACTATTTTCAAACCTCTGAAACTGGCACAACAAAAAGAAATGCACTTTCAATTTTAAAAATAGCTCGGAAACTACTATTTATTTATGGCCAAGAGGATAAGATGGTGAGTTAGTTGCTGTTGCATTTGTAACAGTTACCCTACATGAATAACTTTTTAGTGTTGCAGTAAAACCACATGACCCCCCCCCCCCCCCATTAGTGTGAATATGACACACCTTGCTAAGAATGAGGTTATAAAATTCAAATACTATGTTTTTAGATGTTCTCTTGCCTTAATAATCACACCGTCACATGTCTAAGAACAAATAACTTTAAAATATAAATATTTATTTACATAGATGCTTGGAAAGATCTAAAGTCTCTCTTAAAACTATTAATCAGCTCTGGTCTGTGTAATATAAATAGTTGTGTTTTTTAGCGATTTGAAAAACTCTGCCGCGCTATTCTGGCCAGCATGGAGGTGGAAAACGAACCTAAAGTGAGTGTTTAATAAAGATACCCTTCACATATCAGACACACGAGTTGAAATTTTACTTATTTCAATTACATTTCTCAAATTAAACCCTTAGGTGTGGTATGTTTCAATGGCTCTCTCCAAAGACCTCACTATTCCCTGGCTAAAACAGATCAAAGATGTTTTGTGGACGTGCTGTCAACTTTTGAAAAATCTAAAGGTTAGTAAAAAGTAGCTTCTGTACATTTTATTTTATTTTACCATAGTAACGGTAGATGAAGCAGTGTTGTTTGTGATTTTTAGCCTGACATCCTCCAAGACAACAAGCTGGTTACATTGTACCTCACCATGCTGGTGACCTTCACTGACACGTCAACATGGCGGATTGTCAGAGGGAAGGGTGAGTTTCTTGTGTAAACACGCCTATCATTATTACAGGATGTCCTTTATTCAGATAGAAACGTAACATCAACACCAATGTTGCAGGTGAAGCCCTCAGACCAGCTTTGACAAAGATATGTGAGAACATCATGGGCCATCTCAACCAAAAGGGATTCTATTCGATGCTGCAGGTTCACCACAACTCCTCATAATTCTTCTCTAATGTCACTCAGCTGTTGTTTTAACAATGCACTCACTGTATGTCCTGTTTTTTACTTATCAGATCTTGCTGTCTAATGGCTTGGCTCGCTCTAAACCATCTCTCTCCAAAGGCACCCTGACAGCCATCTTTACTTTGTCAATGAGGTAAGTTGGTATTCCAGTGTTATGTAAGTGGAGAAACAATAATAGTGGTAGTTTATTTTTATCTGTGTTTATGTTCCGGTTTACTTGTCATTGATTTTGTCTCGAGGCTTCATTTGAAAATGAACCAAATCTTTTGCAGGCCGGTCGTTGCTGCTCACTTCTCTGAAAACCTGCTGAGATCATTCCTCATCCACATCATGTCCGTTCCTGCCATCGTTTACCACCTTAATGTGTTAACCCCAGAGGTAAAACCCTGTTGCTGTCATGCTACACATTTTATGTGAAATGCTGGAGTTTACCCCAATATCTGCTCTGACTCAACAGTGCATGGCGTCCATTCAGAGTCATGGCCTGCTGCGAAAGTTCATTTTGTTTCTCAGTCGGGAAGAACAGTGCCTGGACATTTGTGTTTGTCTTGAGGGCAGCCACACGCTCTGCTTGCTTGGTATATTTTTTGATGAGTTTTAATTATAGTATTTAACACTTTATTATGGAGACTTTGTATAAAATATATCTAAAAAGCTTTGAATTGTTTCTTTTAACCAGGAAACCTGATTTATCTGGGCTACCTTAACGAGAAAGTCGTGGAAGAGGAGGCTAATCATTTTGTGAAGGACCTGACTGACATGCTGTCGTATTGCCAGAGATATGTTTCACAAAAGAAGTCCAACTTAACCCACTGGCACCCCGTCCTGGGCTGGTTCTCTCAAACTGTAGACTACGGGTCAGTTTGAACATCTAACATGTCTTTAATAATTTCCTAACTAACATGTATTTGACAAAGCTTTTTGATAGACGGATCGGTGCTGCGTCTACAGCACTGCGAGCGTTCTACTGGCCTGTTGTGGTGAAGAGAGAGCTGAGCCGGAAGGCGAAGCTCTGAATTTACTGGTTGATCCCCGTTCCCACCCTTGCCTATGGTCATGAGCTTTGGGTAGTGACCGAAAGAACGAGATTGCAGATACAAGCATCTCGGAGTAGAACCACTGCTCCTCCAAGTCGAGAGGAGCCAGTTGAGGTGGCGTGGGCATCTAGTTAGGATGCCTCCTGGACGCCTCCCTGGTGAGATTTTCTGGGCACATCCAACGGAAAGGAGATCCAAGGGAATACCCAGGACACGCTAGAGGGACTGTGTTTCTCGGCTGGCCAGGGAACGCCTTGGGATTCCCCTGGAAGAGCTGGCTCAAGTGAGGAGACGGAAGTCTAGGCCTCTCTGCTCAGGTTGCAGCCCCCGCAACCCGACTCCAGATCAACAGTTGAAAATGGATGGATGACGAGGCTTTTGTTAAAGCTTAAAGAACAAGTTCACTGAGAAACCGTTTTTTACTTTTAAAAAAATATGAGCAGCCATGAAAGCCAATCAGATCTATGTCACACTGTCATTTAACATTCATGGAGTCACTCGTGTTGACTCATGACGGGGAAGGCTGTTGTTGGTTTGGCCTTCAGGAGAGAGCAGAGCATGTCTCGGCTAGTAGAAGCTAACTGTTAGCATTAGCAACTTCACAACATGGCAAGACTTTTTCAGGCTTGTGTTATTTGTGGAGATAAAAAATCAACGTTGCAACGAGTCAGTGGTAGATTTGTTGCTCTTAGCCAATGTGAGGCAAGATGTCCAAATATCAGGAAATGAGACCCCAAATCCTTCCGCCTGCTGCCCACCCCTCATCTGGCTCACTTCTACTTCATGAAACACGAGCGCTGGCTCTTTTTTCACACAGAGATCGACTCACAAGGCGTTCATTTATACTGAAGACCACTGAAGATGTGTTGAAAAAAATGAGTGAACTTGGTCTTTGAAGTTCCATTTATTTAAGGGTTACATTGTATCTTTTTTGGGTTAATTATTCTAAATTTTATTTCAATTAGTCATCTCTTTGTTTAAAAATAGTGGAAGATTCTTGACTTTGATTTCTTCTGCTCACGACTTTGTTTCCCTTTAGTCTAAACGAGTCGATGCCGCTGGTCACCAAGCAGCTCCAGTACCTCTGGGGCGTGTCTGTAATCCGAACGCTCTTCAGCGATGTCCTCTCTAAGAAGCTGGAGAGCCAGGAGGCCACTCCCCCTCCTCCTCAACCGAGCACGTCACAGAACAACCTGCCAGTTAAAAGTAAGGCCCAAACCTTGTTCTGTTCTTTAAACAGGAACCAGTTTGTTTTCTTTTTGTTTCTGTGAGAAGGTGATGTGTTGATTTTCTACAGATCTATTCAAGAGAGCGTTTCAGAAGTCGGCTTCTGTACGAAACATTCTGAAACCGGTCGGAGGGAAGCGAGTCGACTCAGCTGAAGTTCAGAAAGTGTGCAGCATCTGTGTGCTCTACCAAACCGCGCTTTCCACTCTGACACAAATACGCCTCCAGATACTCACTGGTCAGCGAAAGACTCTGACGTGTTGCCGTGTTACTCGTGCACGGTCATGGTCGTAATGACGTGTGTCTTGTCTGTTCTGGTTTTCTGCAGGTCTGACGCACCTTGATGATCTTTTACCCAAACTGTGGGCCTTCATCTGTGAGCTTGGTCCTCAGGGGGGCCTCAAGCTCTTCATGGAGTGTCTGAACAACGACACAGAGGAGTCCAAACAGCTGCTGGCCATGCTCATGCTGTTCTGTGACTGCTCACGTCACCTCATAACGTAATTTCTTCAAGTTTTAACATTTTTAATTACTCTCCACAAATGTAATTCTACTTAGTCGTTGGAAATAGCTTGCTGTGATTTTTGAAATGTACACAATATTGACAATTTGACAGAATTCTGGATGATATTGAAGTTTATGAAGAACAAACCTCTTTCAAGCTGGAGGAGCTTCTCACCATCTCCTCTTTTCTAAACACATTTGTGTACAAGATGATCTGGGACGGCATCTTAGGTGAGTGTGTGGCCTCACCCCGACTCCCCCTCCTTTTTATTAAGCTTATATTAATTGGATTTTTTTTATGAAAAGAAAATGCAAAAGGAGAGAAACTGGAGCTGTTCCACAGTGTTCACGGTTGGCTGATGGTGCTTTATGAGCGGGACTGCCGGCGTAGATTCACTCCTGACGATCACTGGCTACGGAAGTAAACGCAAAGCTCCAAACTCTCTCCTTGTTTTTTGTTTCAGTCTTCATTTAATGACTTCATCGTCTAAGTGGTGAATGTCTCTGTTGGTGCATTCAGGGATCTGAAGCCCAGTTTGTTGTTCCAAGAGCTGGAAAAAGGCAAGAGAAGAGCCCAGCTTTTACTGCAGTACATCCCTCATGTCATCCCACATAAAAATGTGAGCACGCTGCAGTCTTTCATTCAAGCTGATGTCATTTTTACTTCCACATTTACATTTTATTATGTCCTTCATTTCAGAGGGTGCTGCTGTTCAGGAACATCGTCACAAAGGAAAAAGAGAGTTTAGGGTTGGTAGAGACGAGCTCCGCCTCGCCACACGTCACCCACATCACCATTCGCCGGTCGAGAATGCTCGAGGTATATCGTTAATAGCAGTGCGTCACTTTTTGGGTTGTTCCTGTATAACACTTGGATGCTCCTCCCTGAAGGATGGGTACGACCAGCTCCGCAGGTTACCTGTGAATTCCATAAAAGGTGTCATTCGTGTGAAGTTTGTAAACGACCTGGGAGTGGACGAGGCTGGAATCGATCAAGACGGTGTTTTCAAGGAGTTTCTAGAGGAGATCATTAAGAAAGTTTTCAATCCTGCTCTTAATTTGTTCAAGGTAACCCGATCAGCATCCTGCATTTCACCCATCCGTTTGGTTTGACAGCGTTTTTGTTTTCTTGCAGACGACGAGTGGAAACGAAAGGTTGTATCCATCACCTACTTCCTACATCCACGAGAATCACTTGCAGCTGTTTGAGTTTGTAGGGAAGATGCTCGGAAAAGCGGTTTATGAGGTGAATAGATTTCTAAAAGTGATTTATTTTCTCTTTCTGATGTTGTCGAGGTAAATCCTGAGAAACGTTTTGTTTTGTGTTCTCAGGGCATTGTCGTGGACGTCCCGTTTGCCTCCTTCTTCCTCAGTCAAGTCTTGGGACATCACCATAGCACCTTCTACAGCTCCATTGATGAGCTTCCCTCTCTGGACTCAGAGTTTTACAAAAACCTCACCTCCATCAAGGTCAGACGAGTTTACTTTTCCTCTAAACTTTTCTTATTTCTCCAGATTTTTATCTTCTGATGTCCTTTTTTCTTCTTGCTTCCTTTCAGCGTTATGATGGAGATGTGGGCGATCTGGGACTGACTTTGTCCTATGACGAAGATGTAATGGGGCAGGTGAATAAGCAAACTATAAAAACACGTTTTAATTTAGGCATCTATAACAAATTAAATTCACAAAATCATTAACTGTGTTTTACAGCTTGTCTGTCATGAGTTGATTCCTGGGGGGAAAACCATGCCGGTCACCAATGAAAACAAGTGAGTAAATTAAGATTTTATTAATAAATAAAAGTTCTGTGATTAGAAGTTGGTGGAAATTTTGAGTTCATCATCAACGTCCTCTGCAGGATCAGCTACATCCACCTGATGGCGCACTTCCGGATGCACACACAGATTAAAGAGCAAACGGCTGCTTTCATCCGGGGCTTCCGGAGCATCATTAATCCCGAGTGGCTGCACATGTTTTCCACACCTGAGGTCCAGCGGCTTATCTCAGGGGATAACGCCGAGATCGATCTAGACGATCTCAAGTATGACGCATCAATAGGAACAGGGCTGTTTGGTGTTGTCTCGTGCTGATTTAGTGGTTGCATGAAAACGCGTGTAATTATTTTTTGTTTTCTTCAGGAAACACACCGTCTACTATGGCGGTTTCCACAGCAGCCATCGGGTCATCATCTGGCTGTGGGACATCCTGTCTAGTGACTTTAACGCTGAAGAGAGGGCTATGTTCCTTAAAGTATGATTTGTGTTTGTTACTCTGCCTTTATTTCTGGTCACAGTGAGGTTTTATTTATTGCTGTTTTGAATGTTTTCGTTACAGTTTGTGACCAGCTGTTCAAGACCGCCGCTTCTAGGTTTTGCTTACCTCAAACCACCTTTCTCCATCCGATGTGTGGAAGTTTCAGATGATCAGGTGAGAGAAATTTAAAGTTTCCCTATGCTTAGGAAAGAGTTTTCATTTGATAGTATCTTTTAAAGCAACACCCAGTTGGTTTCTCACCTCTCTCCCTACTGGCTGAAAGCGGGATTACAACTGTCGTAAACAACCCTGCCTCAGTCTGCTGTAGCTAGTGCTAACAACGAGCTAACGCTAACACTAGCCAACTGATACTAACCAAACTGTGAAAAAGATCCACACTGTTGGACACATTTTGTCTGTCACTTATAAGTCCAGCAGCAACAAAGACAGGTCACCATCCGGCCGTGATTTCATAGCACTGTTGGGGTTATTAGGAGCGAATAATTAGTAAGTTTTAACTTACTTTTGGATTCTTCAATAAATTCTGTAAATATGGGAATATTTACTGAGTTATTAATTGATTAAGATACAATTAAGTATATACGGGGCACCATTCCCTTCAAACGGGGAAAAATTGAATCCAAAACTCTTATCAGTCTTTCTTGAAGTTCGAGGTCAGACCCTCAACAGCACCCTTCAGCTTCCTCAAACTAGTGTAGGCTGCACTGATTTTCACGCTGGTTTTAGACCTTTGCTTCGCCTCCAAAAACATTACTCTCTTCCTTTTACTTCCAGGCTCTGCCATGATGCCAACAAAAAAGGCAAACCTCTTCTTCTTCTTGTGCTTTTTATTGACGGTCTGCGAATTGAAAAAAGTGAACTACTTGCCTTTAAATGAGCTACCAGCACAGCTAACAGATATTACCATAAAACAGGTAGAGAGCTACCTCTATTGCTCATACCCGAACCACAAAACAGTTCGGTGCAGTTTCTGGTCAGAGGAGGGAACCAGATTGCTGTCTAATGTGAAGTTGCTCAAGTTTCTGGCTCACGAACCACTGAAACCAGTTTGAAAACAACAGTTTAAAGTATTAAAGCTCTTCAGTGTTGCTTAAAAAAACTGTTTGAGATTTTGAAATTTTGCCGTCTCCATACAGGACACTGGAGACACTCTTGGCAGCGTCCTCAGGGGCTTCTTCACAATCCGGAAGAAGGAGCCTGGTGGTCGACTTCCTACTTCGTCCACGTGCTTCAACCTCCTCAAGCTGCCCAACTACAGCAAGAAGAGCATCCTGCGTGACAAACTGCGCTACGCTATCAGTATGAACACCGGCTTCGAGCTCTCCTAACTGCTGCGATGGGACAATCTTCAACAGAAAGCTTGTGTGAACAAAGCGAGAGGCTCAGCTCACCTGGACAGCAGCCTTTCACTTTAAAGGGCCACCGGCTTGAACAAAAAGGGGGGGTTTAAAAAGACATGTAGAGTCTGATGTTGCTCCTTTTCCCTCCTATTAAACCTGGATGGGCTCTGATGGCGAGGAGTGGACTCCACTGCTCCTGTTGCACAGCAAATTTTTAACACTTCCTGTCTTTCCTAAAGGAAAAGATCTGTTTCTCGGGCCTAACAGAGTCTTGAGTGTAAACCCCACTGTTTTAGCAGAACTGGAGAGCAATACAGATGAAGTGCAAGCCATTAGACAGATGATTGATTCACCTGAGTTTACCTGTACGGTTCGATGTCATCATCATGGAAACTTTTGGGCATTTTTTTTAGGAATGTTTTAAAGTTTTTCTGAAAAAAAAAGGAAAGTTAGTTCATGTTAAGAACCTGAATCAAAATCAAAATTTTTGTTTTTGCAGTGAGTTCATCAGAATATTCAGATTTTTATGTTTTCTCTACAGTTGAGATAAAATCGCCTGTTGTGTTGAAGCAGAAATGGCTTTTTTCCAGAGAATCCGACCATACTGTTTGATATAAAAGAAGATGTCTTCTCATCATTTACCTTTAAGGAAAAACAAAAACACCATGAACTGGAATTGTTTTGTCGATATTTGTATCTGCAGAGTGGAGCAGACGCAGCTGTCCCACGTGGTCTGTGCTCAACATCCACTGCAACAACACCCACTACGTTTGTGTATTTTCTACCTGGACACCATTCTCACTACATGTCGGACTTTTGCAGAGTGCCTCATGTTCCACCGTCACCCCTCTCCGTGACCCTATTTCAGCTCCAACCAAGAATAACAAATATTGGAACAAAGCCATAGAAATCAGGGCTGTGGTCCTGGACGTCTTCTCTCACAGGACAGAGCGGTAACTCAACCGCTCTACCACAACCGCCAGAGAGGGCTTGGCGTTAACTCACAAAAATCTCTGTGGACTTTTGAAGCAATGCGGGAAAGATTTTGAGGCCTGAAAACTTTTTGAAATGATGTCACGGACACGAACCTTCAACCAAATACAACAGCTGGATCAGACGGTGTTCCCTAGGAAGTGTGCACTTGTTTTAGTGGCTCGATGCTCTTTGATGGGAGTGGGGGTGGGGCAGTTAAGAATGTGACTGTGACCTTATCAACGTAAACTTTTACACAGGGTTCATTCAAACTGAAAAGGAGTTACGTTAATCTCAGAAAGGACTGCAACTTTTGCTCAGAGAGAATGTTCAAATCTTTATCGAGTTCTTTATTATGCAAAAAGACTTTTCTGTCATGAATGAGTATGTTGTTAGTGACTATATGGACACTAACTTATCTGGAAACTTATAAAGGTTTATAATTAAAAAACAAGTATATGAAGAAACGTTACTTCCTGTCTACTAATAAGATGTTCAGATCAGAGGCTCATACGTCAGTTTAGTACCGTTTTTAATTTTT
This sequence comes from Nothobranchius furzeri, assembly GCF_043380555.1. Taxonomy (NCBI): domain Eukaryota; kingdom Metazoa; phylum Chordata; class Actinopteri; order Cyprinodontiformes; family Nothobranchiidae; genus Nothobranchius; species Nothobranchius furzeri. The sequence continues at coordinate 45,376,512 of NC_091757.1, forward strand.
ATGAATTGGAAATGCTGCAAACAGTTTTTTAGACACACAACTGTGTGTGTGTGTGTGTGAGAGAGAGAGAGAGAGAGAGAGTGATGAACAATACCTCTAATGCGCATTTTGATTCTTCTGATAAACTATGTCAGGAATGAGCTGGACTTTATTGTTTTAGTGGACTGCTAACACTAGCTTTCACCATCCAATCCCTTTTAGTAAAAATCACAACAAAACTTTCTGAAAAGGTTCCCACCCTCTTGTGAAAATGTAATCTCATCTCTCTGAAACTGGATGCACAAGAATGTTAAATGTGCTTGTTTTTAACAAAAGGATTCTCGTGTTATATTTGTCTACACGTATGATAGTTTTTCATCCTGTCATGTTAAATCCAGTGTTATATAAACCATTTAAACCATTAAAGGAGACATGTTATATGTTTTTTCCTTAAGTTGAAATAGTGCTATTGTTAGGTAATTTAATTTTATCCCATATTACCTTAAAGGACGACACACCCTTTGATAGAGAGAGAGAGAGTAAATTGATTATTTGTAATGTCCATGTGTGTGGCTCAACCAGCCCCCCCTCTGCTCCAGCCTCAGAGCCTTCACCTCACCAGCTCTGCATACCTGCATTCTCCATCAGCAGACTAGAATGTTAGGTAATATTTAATCTCCATAACCCTGGAACCTGTAATAACACACATGACAACAAGGAAGACATTTTACCCTGAGTCTCCAAAACATGGAGAGTTAACGCAGAGAAACCTCCTCCGGGGCTTCCCCACGTCACTCCCGTGTGTCCCCAGCTCGTCAGGGGCTTTATTCACCAAGGATGGGGGAGAAGGCGGGCCTTCTCAGGTTACTGAGGTACAGTTTTCTTACAATCAACATCCTTGCTCAACCTTTCATGAACAGCAACAGTTGGCCATCTTTTAGGCCTCAAAAAGGTACAATTATAAAAATACCCAACAGCTATGGTCGATGCTAAACAATTTTAGGAAATTCTTTGCTTTAAATCTCTCTCACATAAAGCAATTTTAGCTGTTTTATTCTTTACATTTTCAGTACCTTCCAGTTAGAGCCGTTTCAGGTCTCTGTCACTTCAAAAAAACAAGCTGGAGCTGGCCATGTCCACCCATACTCCACTCAAGCTGCTATAAGCTGAGAAGCTCTGACATTTGGGAGGGGCTCGGATAAGAGCCGCTGCTCCTCCAGCAGCAGCCCTTTTGCACGTGAGAGGGGATCTGTTCTAATTCAGCTGTTTAAAATGGCTTGCTTTAGGCACATAAATCCTAAAACCAAACACTTACAGAAAACAGAAGGATGCTCCCCCCCCCCCCCCCCCATATTTGAAGTGTTTATGAAGGCAGTAGAAACCAACATGGATGCACATAAAGATACAAAAGGTGAGTTTTGCGTAATGTGTCCCCTTTAAAACAAATCTGGTGTTTCCCCTCTCAGATTAAACTAATGACTGATTAAAAACACCTGTTTAGTTACATCTCATGGAGCCACTCTGTGGTCTGCTGTGGATCAGTGGCTGCAAACTGGCCAATCTTCAGGTTTTGTTCCCCTGAATGCCACACAGGAAGGATTACATTGTAAATGCTCAGTCCTGAGTCAAACTCTCCTCTGTGCTGCTCACTGCTGCTGCTCCCTACGAGGAGGTGATCGGTGCAACTTTCTCTGCTGCCTCAGCCTGAAAATCAAAGATGAGCTGCCCACAGAGTCCCTCTCCAACCAGATGGTTCAAAGCGCTCCGCAGGTAAATGTATCTTAAATTTGCCGATCGAAGGAACGGCCGGTTAACATGCAGAAGGTAGAGTGATAATGATAGAAAGTGTGTTTAGATAAAAGCACTTCACTGTTCCAGGAGCAGACTGGGCGAGCCCTGTTTGAAGACACACCCTTTAGAGTGTGTGGATCTGCTGAGGAGGGCTAGGGATGCCTTTCAGTCTGGACGGACCTTGAAAGAAGACTTCAGACTGGCCCAGCTGGAGGCTGTGGTGCGTATGCTGGAGGAACACGAGTGTGACTTTGTGAATGCTCTTGGAAGAGACCTTCGCAAGGTAAGAGCCGATGCTTCCTGACAATCTGGCTTTGTGACATTCTGATCCACGCGTTTGATATCTTCGTACATTTGTTTGCGTTTGTTCACTGTCAGCCACGATTTGAAACAGTTGTGTTTGAGTTGATCACCGTCAAGAATGAGGCTCTTCACGCCATCAGCAACCTTAAGAAGTGGATGCAGCCGCAGCCTGTGGAAAAGAACCTGGTGGGACCGCTGTTTGCTTTGCACCATTTCACCAAAATGTCTTTCATAACAACGTGAATGGGATTATTCAAGGTTCACAGACCATTTTTGAGGAAAACATTCCAGTCTGGCTGCTAAAAGAAGCATGATGTTGCTCAACCCAGTAAAGCAGATTAACTTTGCCTTGACCTATTCTCAGGAATTCTGATTTATTTTTCCTGCTAGTTGACCTTTGACCTGCAGGCTTGTTAGTATTTTGCTTGATCTGTAACCTGTTGAACTTGGTGCAGTCCACCACCCTGGACGAGTGTCTGGTGATCCGGGAGCCACTGGGGGTGGTGCTGATCATGGGGACCTGGTGCAGTCCAGTGCAGCTGTGTCTGGTGCCGCTGGTTGGGGCCATTGCTGCAGGTTGGGTTTAGCTTTTGCACAGGTTTAAAACCACCCTCCCAGCCTCTGTGATGCTTATTCTTGTTCCTGTAGGAAACTGTGCACTCATCAGTCCATCAGAGTACACTGTGCACACAGCAGAGCTCCTCCACCGCCTCGTCCCCTTCTACTTGGACAATGTAAGTAAGCATTCTGCAACAAAGGTATTTACAGAGATTAAGGTGTGTTTCAAATCCATTGAAAATAAAACTTTTGAGCAGAAAAACAGTAATTTAAAGGTTAACAGGAATTAAGTGCTGGCAAGTAAGTGATTTTTTTTTTTTTGCTGGAAAAAAAATTTCAGGGAATTCGGAGGTGTTTTGGGTTGATTAATGAATGTAAAATAGAAATTATGAGGATCAAAACACTAAAGAAATAAAATTGTGCCAATGTTAGAGGGGAAATGTTTATATTTGAAGCTGTTTTATGAGTCTAAGATGTGTAAAGAGTTCTTTTTGGGACTCAACAGAGATCATAATTGATTTATTATCCACATTTTGCTGTTAAAAACATTAAAAATAAAACAAAAAACTGCTGTGTAAGATTTTTAAGTACACTTAATTATTTTCATAAGTCATTTTTGCTTTTTTTGTTGTTTAAATTTTTGCTTCAAAACAATGTTTCCCTTTTTAGGCCCTTTGAGGTTGTATGAATCCAAAAATATAACTTGAAGTGAAGCTGTCATTTGTACCAACTGTGTAGAAGTAGCATCAATAAAAGCTTGATTATTTGGATTCAAGTTTTTCTTTTACTTTTTCTCATTTTTGTTGAACTACAACTCCATGATGATAACTGTTTCAGGTAATTCTAGACTAACTTTTGGAGGCTGCAGTTAAAATAAAATTAGTTTAATCATTTTATGGTAAATAGTCCCTGAGAACAGTAAAACATGGCGTTTGTACGTTTGATCATCCAGACTTAAACTGCTGCAAAAAAAGTTGCTGTTTTGGGCAAAGCTCAACTAAAAATGAGTTTTCTGATGAAAAATCTTGTTTTTCTCGAAGGAATGCTTCCATGTAATTCTCGCAGGCATTAGTGACTTGCCTGAGATTGTGGAGCTAAAATTCAATCACGTTTTCTTCACAGGTAAACAATTATTCATCGAATTAGTTTTTTTTTGGGGGGGGGGAGGGGATTAAAAGGTTTGAAATGAATTGAAAATGGCAGTTATTTTCCAGGAAGCAGAGAGGAGGGCAGCAGGATTGCTGTGGCTGCAGCTCGAACGCTCACACCCGTCACTCTGATTCTGGATGGCAAGAATCCCTGTTATGTGGATCAGCATTGTGACATCACATCCACAGTGCAGCGCATTGCTTGGGCCCGTTTCCACAATGCGGGTCAGAGCTTACTGGCTCCCAGCTACATTTTATGCCACACAGATATAAAAGGGCAGCTGGTGCAGGCTCTGAAATGCTGTCTGATGCAGTTTTACGGTCCTGATCCTAGAGAGTCCCGCAGCTTTGGACGCATGGTCAATTTGGAGATCTTCAACCGTATGAGAGACATGTTGTGGAGGTCAGGCAAGGTGGTGGTTGGTGGGCAGGTGACCGAGGCAGAGAAGTATATTGGTAAGAAGAACTCCATGTGGATGTCATCTGCTCATAGATGCAATGTAGTGATGATGCTTCTTTTGATCTAAGCCCCAACAGTTCTAACAGAAGTGGCAGAATCTGACCCCATCATGCAACAGGACGTGTTTGGCCCAGTTCTTCCAATTCTGACAGTAAATGATGTGGATGAAGCAATTGCTTTTATTAACAAGAAGGAGAAGCCCCTCTGTGTGTATGCATATTCCACTAACAGTAAGGTACATGCAAAATGTCTTAATCACAGTTTCTGGGTTATTTTAGTGCTTAATACTCGTGTTAATGCAGGTCATCTCAAGATTAATGAGCGAGACTTCAAGTGGAAGCTTTTGCTCCAACGACTGTATCTTGCAGAGTTTGATGGTGGCCTTGCCTTTGGGTGGAGTGGGTAAGTCTGCAACGTCCTGCACATTTAAAAAGATGCAAAACCATTACAATTAACACATTTTTAGAAGAATTTAATGTTTTTTCTAGGTGCTTGTGGAATGGGATCCTTCCACGGCCGCTACAGCTTCGACGCGTTCTCTCACAGCAAAGCATGCTTGCTAAGAGGCACACGGTTTGAATGCATCACCTATCTGCGTTATCCTCCATATGAAGACCGCAATCTGTCTCTAATGACCTGGGCCTGCACCCTATCCCAGAAGAGTCAGGGTTGGTGCCAGATCATGTGACTGTGATGGGAAGAAGATCAGACACACCTGAAAAGCTGCTGCTGGACTAAAACATGATATAATCCACAGGGGTCATGTGACACCCATCAAGACTTATAAAAACTAAATCTTTAACTCCAGTGTGGGATTAAAATTAAGGTTTAACTGATATTGTCCAATGAAACTAAGAAAAAATAATGTACACAAAACCTTTGATTTGTGAGCGGACATTAACAATTTTAAAACTTTTTTGTATTTAGTAGAATTCTGCATTTATAACAAATTGAGTATCTGCACACACAAGAAAAAATGAAGATCTTTGACTTTAGTGTGGTCACTCAGGTCTCTTGTAGATCTTCTCTTCGCTGCCTTCCTTCATGGCTGCATATCTGGCAAGCGTGAACAAGTAGTCGCTCAACCTGAGACAAAACGGGACACTTGTCAGGCTGGTAGAGAAGAAAAAGATGATCCCTTGGCTTTATTACACAACACTGACCTATTCAGATATTTGGCAACATCTGGGTCTGCCTCCCCAGAACGTACAACTGGAGTGACACTGTGACAGGAACATAAAACTGTCAGAGCAGGACAAACATCTGAATCGAATCAAGTTTGTTGGCAGTAAGAGACCTGCGCTCTGCTCTCCTGCAGACTGTCCGAGCAAAGTGCAACGCTGCACTGCTCTTCCCGCCAGACTGTGAGATACAAACCACACGTATGAAAATCTAGACCCTCATAAAATCTTTACAGAAGAAAGGAGGCTTACTGGTAAAATAAAGTTGGTCAGAGGTGGAAGTTCTTCTGTGAAATGATCAATCCAGGTTTCCAAGTCTGTAATTGGCTGTGCATTGAACTTAGTTTTCTCTAGCAAAAACAAATTGAAACAGCACAATGTCTAAGCACAAAGGGTAGTTTTCGTAAATGATACAGATGAGCCAGATTTAACCTACTTATATGACTTTCTCTTGCAGATGAGTGAGGGGTAGCGATGTTGGAGCCCACATCTTGAAGAACGCACTGTATCTGCAGTTATGTAACAAAACATCTCATCTCTAGTGCATGCACAATATTAACTGAAGTACAATGTAAAATCCAAACCTTGTCCAGCTGGTGTGTGAATGTGTGACCTCTCTCAAGGCAGAATTCTCTGGCCAGGCTATAAATTAAGACGGGATGGTAGGATTATTCTACAGAGTATAAAATATATATCACAAATCTTATAAATAAATTTTCACCATGGTGACTTTATAATTTTTGTTTAATTTTAACTATTTAAATGCAGACATTTAATTAATAGGTTTTTAGGCTTCTATTTGATGTGAAATGTTTTTTTTAATAAAATGTGCAGAATAAAAACATGCTACCCTATGGCTGATGATAGCTCATCTGTATTTCCCAAGGCTTCAAATATTTGAGCTTCCTTAGGCCTCCTTTCTCCTGTAAATGTGCTGGAAAAACCTGTACAGCAAAAACAAAACCAGCATTTCTAAATATACTTTATTGGAACAGAACATTTATATTCATTAACTTGCTAGATTAGCTGCTTCAAATGTGTTGGCAGATAACCTTTGTCTCCAGTTCTGGTGTAAATTTTAAGTGCATTGATGTCCCCGTCTGTGGCATAACTGTAAAAGAAATGTTTAATAATCTTTATTGGAATTTTGTAACAAACATGCAAAGCACTGTTGATGCTAAACAGACACATGAACGGAACACTTTAACATACAGTAGTCTTTCATAAATACCTTCGAGCTGAACACAAAAACGTCTGTTTTTGGTGTTCCCGTATGAGTTTGTGGTTCCGCACAAAACTGCGGAAAGCAGTTTTAATGAAAAACGATGTCATTTTGGTGCTAGCAGCGAGTATTTAGGTGTATTTTGTCCCTATGTTCCTCCCGTAGTTTGTAGGCGTTTCAAAACCATGGCATGATTGGTCAACTCATCGTGTCGTATCGGATTCCTGGATGATGATTGGTCAAAATAAACAGGTGAAACAATCCGCTGCGGTGATTGGATACAGGGAATGGATGCTATGCTCGTCTTTTTTGTATGGGTCTGTTTTTAGTCTGTCACGTTTGTCTGAAAGCTTCTACATGGCAGATTAGTGGTATTTGTTAAAACAAACAAACAGGTGCTTCGGTAAATGTCAAATGGTTGTCAGTCTTTTTTGGATTTTTTTTCCAAACAAAAACTGGTCGCGATTCTCTCAGCAGATTATCTGTAGCTAAACCTGTCATTGATACTGCCAGTGAGAAGTTGGATTTAGGACACGTTTTGGCTGTGGAACCTGTTACAGAGATGAAGGTCAGGGATTGTCTGGTTTCTGCTCCTGGGAAGGCCATCCTCCACGGAGAGCACGCTGTTGTTCACGGAAAGGTAATCCAGAAAACCAGTAACGAAAAGATGAGATGCACTGGAGGTTGAACTACAAGTTACACAACTACATTTTGAATATTATGACAAATCTGTGTTCAAACGTGTAGATTTAGTTTTATTGATCTTCTGCCTGGTTTTATGTTTCTTCCTAAGGTGGCTCTGGCTGTGAGTTTGAACCGCAGAACATATTTACACTTAAAAGCCACCTCTGATGGCACAGTGTGCATCAACCTCCCTAACATTGACACCTTCCTCTGCTGGAACCTCTCCGAGCTGAAGCAGCTTTTGCCTTATTTTTGTGGTGAGAGATGATGCACCACTTCAAACTAACGTGTTATTAATTTGTAATTGATCCATTGCAACAGTTATTCTGGTACAGTGAGTTGATCTAGTGGTATTTTTGAATCCAGGGCAGGGATTGCAGTCTCACCTTTGGCAAAATTTGCGTGATATTATCACCTACTAACATGTTGAATAATTCTTAAAAAAAAAGAGCAGAATATATTGATTTATAACATATGTGTTCATACATTCCTACTCAGTACATAAGGATTTCTTAACATGATATAATTAATATATTAACATCTGTTTAACATGCCCACAAATGAAAATGTGTGTAACTGTATGTCTGCTTTTTAAATAATATTAGGTCAAAGGGAGGCGGGACAGCGTTTGGATTTTGATCTTTTGAAGCGACTGCGTGATTTTATGGGTCTGACTAATGGAAATTTGGATACCAGCAACATGGCCACCTTAACCTTCCTCTACATCTACATGTCACTGTTTGGATCAGGGTGAGACTTTTTTATTGTATTTATTTATTTATTTATTTATTTATTTTTCCTTCTTTTTACCGTGTCCTGTCTGGCTGTGAAGCAAACAGAATTAATGTCTGAATGCTGGTGACAAGCCTTACAGATTTACTCTCAGGTGGAGCATCAAAGCTTCTGCTTTTAATGTCACTCCTGATACTTAAAACTTTATTGTTATTGTTTTTTGAATGCTTGTAATTCCGACCAGACACGGAGACAGAGGTGAAAGAGAAAGGAAGAGACAAGAGGGGGTCCACAAAAAACAATCAATGATGAACAAAAGTCTGCTTCCAGACCTGCAGAAGGAGAGAGAAAAAAAAGAAAAGGGACACACAACAGGAGCAAGCTATCCCTGTGTCAACCTGATGAGGAAATATAAAATCAACATTGTTTTACTGAACAATCACAATAATAAGTCACAGTGCATTAAGCGCCAATCATAGCCTTAAGACATGTGTTGAACGTGCCCAAGTCCATACTTATGAGAGCATCATGTGAGCACCTGTGTGTGTACCCGCGCTTGTTTATGTAAGGTTTCTCTATAGGAGCGTACAGTAGAGAGTGTGACAGGTGGTTTATGCTTGACGCGTCCGCGAGGTCCGCACGGCTCCGGCCGGAAAAGTTGCGTCATTTTGCGTCATTTTAACAACCACGCCCCTCCACCGCGCCTCCGCACGGCCCAGAATTTCCGCAACGCGCACCTCGGAAAATTTCTAATAGAGAGTGTGAGGCACCACAGATCTGCCCCCCCAAAGATGCGTAGGAGATGGAAGGAGCTCCAAGTCTCAGAGATCCAGGAGCTGCCCCAGAGCACAGGGACCCCAGGGAGACTGCAACCAGAAAAGCCCCTGCCCCCCTTGAGAGGCGCAGAGGATTGCCCCGGGGGGCCACAACCAGCAGACGGCAGAGTCCCGGGGGATTTCAGCGGCAAGCCCACAGGCCCGCCCGCAGCCTCCCACCCCCTAGCTGGCCGAGCCCGGAACCCAGCGACCCGGGACCCAGGGGCGACCAGCCTTACACGGGACCCAACAGAGCTCAGGGACTCAGATCCCACCAGGCAGCCACCGGGATTAATCAGGCAGACGCTAAAAAATCTTAAACCCCTGACCCAGGAGCCACGAACACTCAGGCAGACCAAGGCACTGCACTCCACACCAGGTGTGGCAGGGGAAGGGGAGAGGATGATGTATAGCATCAAAAGAAGTCCCAGGAGAGGGGAGGAGTCAAAGGCCCCACCTGACACATACAGTCATACACAAACACAGTCACACACTCCCTCCCTCATGCTCACACTCGCACATGCAACCAAAGACTCACAAAAATGCACGCCGGGCACCCACTCATGCTCCCCATACACACCCTATTCACTCTGGTCCTTGTACTGCTGCACAAAGGGTACAACCATCACCGGTTCCCAGAGTTCGACCCTTTCTGTTGGGGTGGTGATGATCAGGCTCCCTCGCCCAACGCCGAGCAAGATCCCCCTCCTAGCCTCCAGCCCCTGGAAAGCCAAGCGACAACAGAGGTGTGCTAAGACTACAGTGTAAACGATCAGTTTCCTAAGGAAATTCTGGATCGCCGCCGAGTTCTCTTCCTGCGGCGTAAGAAGTTCATCCAGGATGGGAAGCGGGCTGTGATCTCAGTAGATAAACTGTTTGTGGACAGTAAGATCTACAAAGAACGAGGAGTAACAGACTGGCTTTATTAGATAAACTTCAGGTACAACTTTATTATTGTTAACAGCATGAATATGTCAGGATTTATAGCTGCTAGATTAGTGTTTAGATATGTTCACCTGTTCCCTCACCACCTCACACCCCCAACACATTTTCTTTTCTTCTTTTTTCCTTTTCTTAACCTTTATAATTCTTCTCTTTCTCCGTTTTATCTGCTTCTGGATCTTTACATCTGCATGGCACAATTAGCTTTTTTTTCTACACTGCAGCAACACACACGCACGCACGCACGCACGCACGCACGCACACACACACACACACACACACACACACACACACACACACACACACACACACACACACACACACACACACACACACACACACACACACACACACACACACACACACACACAGAGTGTGATACAGCTCTACCAAACACACCCACATCACCCCGCTTCTCCTCCAGCTTCACTGGCTGCCAGTCAACTTCAGGGTTCATTTCAAGATCCTGGTTCTGGTCTATAGGGCCTTACATGGACAAGCACCATCTTACATCGGTGATCTTCTTAGTCCCTACACCCCCAGCACATCCCTGAGGTCCAGTGATCAAAGCCTACTGGTTGTGCAGCGCACCAGGCTAAAGACCAAAGGTGTCAGATCATTTGCTGCTGTGGCCCCCAGACTCTGGAACTCTCTCCCCCTGAGCCTGAGATCAGTGGACTCAGTGGTCTCCTTTAAAAAGCAGCTGAAGACTCACTTGTTCAAGCTGGTTTTGGTTTGACCTCTGTAGCGTCACCGAAGGTCCTCTAATTTGTGGCAAAGGGCACATCTACCCAGCTGGGTCAAGCTGGGTCAAACAGTACTTTTAAATCCACAGATTAAACAAGGAGCCACAATGTCTGCTCAAGATCATATCCATATCTGCTGCTGTTCCATCCCAGGAGGAGGACACTTCAAGTCACGATGATAATAATTAGATAATAATAATTAATAAAACTCATTGATTTTATTATTTTTTTATATAATCATCATAAATGATCACTTGGTTCAATATAATGGTATTTTAATTACATGAAATGAATTATTATTCTTTGGGATAATAATGATTAATTATGATTATGGTTGATGACAGTAAAAGATGTGTTCAGCAAAGAAGGTCGGTACACCTTATCCATCTAACACAGAGTCCAGATAAACGATAACTGCAACACATGTTTTTGACGCATGATCAAAGCTGGGGAGAGAGTGGGAGTGTCCTGAGAGCTTGGTAAAACTGTAACCATCACCAGCTTCAAGTCAGTTCTTGAACCAACCCCACGGAGGAAGGGAATGGCCGTCCCTAAACCTCCTCCTGCTGTTCCAGTCACGCCGACCAGAATAGCTAAGAATAAACAAAACTGTAGCCATCTAACGAAGACTCTACCCAGAGTAATTGATTTCTGAGTTAAGACGAAAAACTCCTTCAGAGTTACGGACTTTGAGACGCCAATAGTTCATCAGTCGTGTGACCCACGGAGACAACCCAGGACTGATTTGGTCACATAGAGGTCCTTCTACCATCCTCGTGCCCGGAGGAAATCATCTCCACCTGACATCTCGGATCCGAAAGGGGGTCTCCGGAAAATGGGTGAGGTAGACACTAATCGACAGATGACGTTTGATGCTGTTCTCTCTAAAAGACTCAGTTAGCCGCAAAACATCATTTCCATCCAGAACGCTTCCAACTCTCTGAAAGAAACCTTCTAATAATTCCATTCACGCATTCAAACTCGTATTTTTCAATTTAGCTTCCATCCAGCCACAGGTTTGCTTTAAAACGAGTTTAACATCAAAGCTGTTAAAAATTGTCATTAAATTGTCATCCATGAGTTGTCGTTTATAGTGTTGTTTCAAATCTTTGTTTAAAATTGTTAGTAATAAATTTCTTCATTTTTAAACTTGCCTCATTATTGAAACGAAACACAGAAAAGGTATAATATTTCTGGTTATTGACAAGCAAAGATCCTAGCGTCTGATTTAAAATAACTTTTGCTATTACATCTGATTATCTAAATTAAACATTAATCTTGGGATTAAAATTAGACCAAACAGGTTGGTGTATGAACTTAGATCATACATAAGTATCCGGGATATTTATGTTTGATATAAGCCTCATAGGTTAATCTGATTGGTCATTTTTCGGAATCTCCAACTGAATAGCAACAGAGGTGATTCCAGTGTGTAGTTTAATTCTCTACACCTTCATCACCCTCTCCTTGTTCTGTTCTCCCTGCCTATTCCACCTTCCTCAGGATCCACTGATTTCCCTCTTTCCTTTTCACTCTCTCTCTTTCTTTACATTTTTAGTCACAGTTGTCTATTTTTGCTCATTTTAAATATATTTGTAATTATTTTCTAAATTATTTTTGTTTTACATTTTTAGTTTTTGTGAAGCGCCTCATGATTTTTATCTTGAGGTGCTATAGAAATGATATTTTCTTCTTCTTCTTCTTCTTCTTCTTCTTCTTCTTTGTCTTCTTCATCTTCTACTACTACAACCAGGTTACACTCAGCTCTGTTATTAATAAGCAGATGTCTGCTTCATCTGGACAAGATCAAATATAAAAAGTATTCACAGATAACTAACCTTTTAATGAAGAAACAATGTTAATCATTTTTAATTTTAATATTGGTTTTATTTCATTTCTAAGGTTTGGATGTCTGTGAACATCACAGAATTTTCTGATTAGTGTTAATAATACACAATATTATTAAAGAACAGATCTGGATGTGGTTTGGTCTGAGGTGTAAAACTGTCCTGGGCCTAAATCCCTGCACATAGATTTAGTTTCTATAAACACCAACAACAAATAAATAACAGCAGCTGGGTTCTACTTTGTTCCTTAAATTGAGTCACGTAGTTTTGCACGGTCTGCACGCGGCCACATTCAGCAGCAGCTCTGCCAGCTGATTGGTTCTTTAGTAACTAGTGACATCAGTTCTGGTACTGAGCAGCATGTGTGCATCAGAGGATTTCGCTGTAGTCAGAGTTCAAAATGGATTAAAGGCAGGCCAGGATATATAATCAATCAAATATAGTATTATAATGCTGTGAACATGTATAGATACTTTATCATACATTCTCACCCATCTGTAACTCTACTCTGTTTCCTCTGAGCTCTTCTATATAGCAGCTCTATGTGTTAAATGTGAGCTTTAACATATTGTAAGCTGTAGTTTTTAGAAGAGTGTTTTTGGAGGCGGGAGGTTGACACAGTGATAGCTTGCTCTTGTATTATTGTGTGTTTTATTTATTTATTTATTGTTGTTGCTGTTTTTCTGCAGGTCTAGAAGCAGACTCTTGTTCAACATTGATTGTTTATTTTCGTGGACCCCCCCCCCCCCCCACCCCCCCCCCCCCGTCTCTTCCTTTCTCTTTCACCTCTGTCTCCGTGTCTGGTCGGAATTACAAGCATTCAAACAACAATAACAATAAAGTTTTAAGTATCAGGAGTGACATTAAAGCAGAAGCTTTGATGCTCCACCTGAGAATAAATCTGTAAGGCTTGTCACCAGCATTCAGACATCAATTCTGTTTGCTTCACAGCCAGACAGGACACGGGGAAATAATAAAAAAAAAGGGTGATTTTAAAGCTAAAAGGTACTTTTGTCATGGAGACAAATACTGCAATTTATTTGAGGTTATAATGAAAAAAATGTTTCTATATTAAAATGATTTCTGATACTTGGATAATTAAAGGGCGAGACAGAAAAATAAGTGATACATTAACCAAAATAAAAGGAATAAAGCATGTTGAAATACATCCATAAAGAGAATTATCGAATACGATTGGGTATATAATTTTATTTACTGCACAAACTTACTTGTTGGAAATTTAAATATAAAAATGTTAAAACATTCATTTAAATGCTATAGTTTAACAGTACAGTATAGTACATTTTTTTTCTGTCATTTTTACTCTTTCCAACAATTCATTTGTTTAATTTATGCAAAAGTTCTTATTGACAAAGCAAACTTTTAGTCTTGGTTGTAATAAAGACAATGAAGAGACCCAGACAGAGGTGTTTGTGACTCCAGCAGCTGTGAACAGGAAGCCTGCTCAGGAACTTTAGCGCTGCGGGTTGTTGGAGGGTTTAATCTACACTGACACGGTGCTGGCGTGTCTCATAGAGGTGAAGGATTTCTGACAGGATGGGCCCTAATGAGAGGCAGGCGCTGGGCCACTGTGCACCCTTTAACAAGTCTGGATGTGGTTTTCTCTGGAGAGAAGAAGCGGACAATTAGTTTAGAGTATTCTTCTCTCTGTCTGAAAACAGCCTGCATGACAGATATTGGCAGAAGTGTCAAGGGAGTTTCTGCAGCTCTGTGTGTAACTCTACATTAGCCTCGGTTTTTATGTGCAAGTCAAAATGACCTCTACTCATACTTTGATGCCGTTACATATATTCAGTAATAATATTAGCTGTGCAGAGTTTAACTATAACCGAAGCTTGGCCTTTATGATTTTGCCCTTAGGGAGCTGCCCAGCCTGAAGGTGTCGGTGTGGTCGGAGTTACCGACCGGAGCCGGACTCGGGTCAAGCGCTGCCTACTCTGTGTGTTTAGCTGCAGCTCTGCTCTGTGCAAGCGGAGCCATCCCAGCTCCTCTCAAAGAGTGGGATCACACGGCCAGGTAATAAATTAATGTAAAGGGAAATTATTATTATTATAGTTATTATTATTTTCAGTCAGCTTTTTGCACAGTAAGCCTATTTCTCAGCAGACATTTTAACCTGTGAATGCGTCACAGGTGTGTGAACGAAAGCTAATAACAGTTAACACACCTGTGCTTTTCTTACTCTCTCAGGTCAAAATGTTCTCTTTGAAATAAACCTATCATTAAGGCCCCGTGACACAACGTTAAAAAAGATGCATCTTTTAAAACTCTATTTTCTGTCACATCACAGTTTTTATGGGTTTGATAGTTCAAGGGAAAATAATGACTTTTTTTTGTTAAGTTATAATAGTTCAATGATCAAAACGATACATGTTTGAGAAGCTTTTTGCACTAAATGTGTCTCACATTAATCGATGTCAGCAGTTTTATTGTTGACATTTTCAGTTCCTTCTAGAATGAGCCGTTTCAGGACTTTAAGAAAATAATCCCTAATTCCCTAATATTGGAGCAGCTGTACTTTAATATTAGAGCTTCTCAGCATATAGCAGACCACTGTTTCTTGCAAGTGAGAGGTTATTCAATTCTGATTTTCGTCCTTGTGACATCACAAATGGTGACGTTTTGAAATGGCTTTTTTTTTAGACACATAATTCCAAAACCAAACACTGACAAAAAATGGATGGACAGATTTTTATCGAGTTTGGAGTATTTATAGAGAACGTACACATGACAGCAATAAGGGTGTAAAAGGTGAGCTTTGCTTACGTTCCCTTTTAAAGAAACAAAACTGATTCATCAAATAATTTGTTTTCTTTGTGTAAATTTGTTGACAGCAAGCTTAAAGTTCAAAGCCACTTCTTTTTTATTTTTATTGATAAAACATCAAATCGCGACTGAAAGACGACACGGTTAGTTAAATTAAAACCAGTTTCTCTAAAATCTGTTTAAATTCCTAACCAATAATGGGTTGTTCACAGGTGCTCTGGCTCTTATTCTACGGTATATAATGACAGTGTGGATCTAGTGATGAAACCCTGCACAGCTTGTAAATAATAAACTCTCTGGGGAATGTGGATAGCTGTGACGCCGTATCACTTCAGCACTTTTTAAATCACTAACAACATTATAGAATAAATCTAAATTATTGTGCATGAAGAGATATTTTGAGTCTTGGAGAGTCTTTCAAAAAACCTTCATGGGTGTTCTTTACCAACAGAGCACACAAAGCAACATTTGAAGATTTATTTTCCACTTTGGTTTTAATTCAGTGCTAAAAGTCCTGGGCCCTCATTTATCAACTGTACTTATGACCAGATCTCTGCATATTTCTTGCATAGGAGCGATTTTGCCCATTATGCGGCATTTACCAATTTGTACTTGTGCATAGAAATGTTCCTAAATGTAAGAACAGCTCTGGCCACGCGTACGAACAGCGTCTAGTGGTAGAACTGGAGAACCGCACTACTGAAGGTCTCAGTTGTCCACACAGGTCCTCATCCATAAATTATTTTACCCAATAACTAATTATGTCAGTGGAAAAAACAGCTTTTTTGCACAATTGGTGCTAAAACCAATGAAAGACACGTGACTGACAGGAATCTGACATTATATCGTGGCTGAGCTGTGTTGGAGGATTTGACAGAGCGTGCACACTAGAGGGGACGTGTCCTCTGTGAGCGTACTGATCTCCCCAAAGGAGATCCTTCTGGAGCTTTGCTGTGATTTGATTCCAGTTTGTATTCTACGAGAACCTCCTCTGCTCCCCGATCATACACGCTGCGTTGCCATGGTAACCAGACTGAATGACAGCTGCACTCAGACAACATTTCCAAGTAAAACTAACTCCAAACAGAACGACTCCTTAAATGTAAATGACAACCTGTTACTCTACGATTGATCATATTAAGTGTTTATATATTTCGGACAGGAACCTCTCCTCTGTCCCAACCGCGTTTATAACCTCAGCCACTTGTTTGGTTCTTTGGCGCTTCGGCATCCGGCATCTCAAACTTGCTGTCAATAAAATGTTAGTTTTTTTGGGAGGGGAACCCAGAGAATTCCCTCACGTGCTGGGGACGTGACAGAGAGGATCAGCGATGAGGTGAGGAGGAGGAGATGGAACTGGATCGGCCATGTGCTGCGAAAGGAGGAGACGAGCGACTGCGCTGTGGCTCTAGGTTGGGCGCCTGAAGGTCGAAGGAAAAGAGGCCGACCTAAAACAACTTGGCGGCAAGTGGCTGAAGCAGAGAGAAACAGAGCAGGATGGTGTTCATGGAACTCAACAAGAAGTGCAGCTGGATATCGATCCCTGTGGAAAAATTATGTCCTTGCCTTATGTGCCTCCTGGCACAAAGAGAAATGATGATGATGACTGGGGACGTAGCGTGACCAAAAATGGTTAATTGAGGGCGTGCCTGTATGTAAACGACTGAGAACGGACACAGGTGGGATTTATCGACAGACATTTACGGAGGAACATGTGGACGAGAGGCCACCGCATATTTCATAGATCAGGGTTTTGACCATAAATTTCATTCGTAGGGCAGTTTCTACGAACATTTGATAAATGAGGGCCCCGATGTAGAACTCACAATTCCTTCTTTTACGGTTTATTCATCTTGAGTGCAGGTGGCATCAGGAGGACCTGGAGCTCATCAACAGCTGGGCGTTCCAAGGAGAGATGATCATCCACGGAAATCCTTCAGGAGTGGACAACACAGTGGGAACGTGGGGTGAGGCATGAAACCATGGATGTGGTATTTTTCCTTGTTATTAGGAATGTTCCACCATTACTGCGAATTATCATCACACACACACGCAAATGATTTTCTTTTGCTTTTCAGGAGGCATGCTGAGATTTTTAGCGGGGAAGATAATACCGCTCAGCAGGTACTGATGCTGATGAGCTCGTTTTTTAAATGGTCAATTAAACAAATAATAGTGTATTATTTTGTTAATCCCAGGAACTAAATGTCTGTAAAATCCTGACCTCGATCTTTTTTTCCTTCCAGGGTACCTTTAATAAGAATCCTCCTCACAAACACCAAAGTACCTCGTAGCACCAAGGTACTTGTTGCCAGGGTGAAGGACAGAATTAACAAGGTACTAAATGGTTTTTCCCTCCCCCCATGTGCTACTTGCTGACGCTATAATGAATATAATAGGCAGTGGTTTTGCACGGCTGATACTCCAGAGCATGGGGTTGAGTGCCTCCATAAAATATTAAAATGAAACTCTTAGGCAGGACCCCTGTGTGCCGTTGCCTTGGCGACGCCAGCAGGTGTTTAGATTTCCACCTCAGACGGAGATGGGCTCACAGTCCAACGTGCCATTGCGTAATCTGTAGACAAGTCTGTCCATCAAAAACACTGCTGGAGGTTTGTGTTTATTATTATTTCCCCTGCTCCAGTTTCCACCCATCATGATCCCCGTACTCGACACAGTTGATGCCGTTTCCAGCACTTGTGAAAAAGTCCTTACAGAGATGACTCGTGAGCCTATCACAGGAGAGCACTACAATACCCTAGAGGTACTCTTTATTAACAGAATGTGTAAAAACGTTATGCTTTTCTTTGCCGAAAATCCTCAACTATTATTTATGTAAGCAGAGGGCACCTGGTTAGTTTTAAACTAACTGTGTAATTTATAGGAGCTCATTGACATCAACCAGCATCTTCTGAATGTGATGGGAGTGGGTCACCCCGCCTTAGACATGGTGTGTCGGGTCACGTTGGCCAAGGGGCTCCACAGCAAGCTGACGGGTGCAGGGGGAGGAGGATGTGGCATCACCCTGCTGAGACCAGGTGATTTAAACACAACCTACAAACTCTAATGTTTTATAATAAAGGAACATTTTCATTCAAATGCAATTTTTTTGTTTGCATTTATATTGTTTACTTTATATTTCAATTTATAGTTCAGACAATTTTTATTGCCTTGTTTACATTTATACTTTAAAATGTTTGTGCACCTTAAACAGGCTGTGTGTGTGTGTGTGTGTGTGTGTGTGTGAGATGGAGAGCATGTGCGTGACTTCTATTTTAACCTTGTTATTTTATTTTACTTATATTTTAATACCTCCTTATGTGAGCTGTCTTCAATGAGTACAATTTTGTTGTGCAACCTGTGCAATGACAATAAAATGATCTAAATTTTAGAACTAAAAAGGGTTATTTGACATATTGCAAACTAGGGATGTACAAAAATATCGATACCCAGAAATATTGTGATGTTTCGAGCTGTGATACTGAATCTATGACATGTTTACACCTCAGAACAGAAGAGCTAGAGATGGTTGGTGTTTATTGTCTTGGCGGAGCCTCCAAACAAAGATGACCTTTATCCGACTGAAAGAGGGGTCAAACAAGAGTCCGGACACATCAGGAAAGCGTTTTCTGAATGAAAAGAGCTCAGAGACAAAGAAGAATCCAAATTGGATGCAGACCTTGCTACCGTGTCACTGTACTTTTATAATTGGTCAGCTTGGTTGAAAACACAGGCGCACAGCAGAAAGGAGGGAGGGCAGTTTGTCGTCAGAACACTGATTTAAAACCAACACTAGATGGTGTTAAAGCAAACCAAAATTTCCTAGTTTACCTTTAAAAGTACACATTTTTTGGGGATAATTTTCATTCAAACCTGCCCGGTAACCAGAGGGTTGCAGGTTTGAGCCCCACTCAGTCTGTGGCTGCCATTGTGTCCTTGGGCAAGACACTTAACCAGACACTTGCCTGCTGGTGGTGGTCGGAGGGACCAGCGGCGCCCATGTACAGCAGCCTTGCCTCTGTCAGAGCACCCCAGGGCAGTCGCGGCTACATAGTAGCTCATCAGTAATAGCGTGTGAATGTGTGTTTGCTAGGGCGAATGACTGCTAGTGTTGTAAGGCACCTTGGGGGGTTGTAAAACCCTAGAATGCTCTAAATCGAATACAAAACATGTATTTATCATTTACTGTATATCTTTCATGTGGTGCAATTCTAACTCCACCTGCTAGGTGGCAGCACTTTTCACCTTTATTGTGACGGGACAAGAACATCTCGCGATAACTCTGGCCCAATCCCAATACTCGCACTTGCGCTCTTGCACCCTTCAATTGTGTGTTCCCGGTCAGGGGTGCGAGTGCGTAGGGTGTCCCCGTTCTCAAGTGTTGAAGTTGACCACGCCCCCATTGCACCCTTAATCTGCATGTCACCCAAGTCCACAGCGATGCAGACCTTGGGCAAGGGTATTACTCACAAGTCGTTGCTGCAGGAGAAAAGGCTCAAGTTCCTTTTCTGAAAACATTTTTATTATTTCAAGTTGTATTTTTTTATTTACTTCCATTGCTCGCAGTTTCAGAATAACAAAGATGAAAAGGCCTTGATACCCTTTTGGCAGATACCAGAGCTTGTAAATAAATTTTTGGGAGTGATTTTGCTTCGAGGCTCTTTAAAGGACTACTCAAGTTTTACTCAGGGTGACTGCGAGGGTCAGGGTAAAGCATTCATCTTGTACTTCTCCACATTGTCCTTTGTGGATTGTGATGTTTGTTATTGTAGAAGTTTTATTTCCAGTCTTTAACCATTTCACAGAATCAGCGATGTTTGTTTTCAGAATTAGCTGGTATTTAATTGAATTCCTTTATTTCTGTTTCTAGTGAAACCCTTTGTGCTCCCAGCTGCAGCAGCATCCCAAACCTGTATTGATCATTCTG